>NW_027111275.1:38173-44170 GCF_000696795.3 Halyomorpha halys | reverse complement strand
AATTTACTGGTTGTATTTTTTTATACAGTTGTAAATATCAACAAATAAATAAAAATAAAATTTTTTATCAATAAATATTTGTGGTATAGAATTTTATCATAATGTAAATGTTTATGATTAAAAAAATTAAGAAATAACTTCTCTTGTATATATTTTTTTTACAATCCAAAAAATTGAAATAAAAATAAAATGATCTGTGTCCATTTTTGGCTCTACCTTTCTTTTTTTCTTCAATAATAATCTAAATTCTATTTTTAAAATCGTAAATTTTTAATTTACATGAATACATGTTTTCTCATTAGTGATAAATTAATTTCCAAATTTCTAGATTGTACATTTTTATATTTTATAGCTCCTCTCCTAGAAAACTGGTACCATATTCGTATACCATTAATACTTAAAACAATTAGAACATGTAACATAAATTTAATTTGAGTTTATTTCCGTCAGTCTATTTCTGTCTGTGACGTTTGTCTCAGGTATTAGGAAAATGACCACAAACTATAATGAACAGACTCGAACCTGTCTAGTAGGAGCACGACTTTAGGAGAGTGTTTCAAATTATGAACCTAGCCAAAATTTTAGAATTTGCTATATACCAATTTTTATTCTCCTTTTTATTTAAATATTTTATTTTTTGCTAAGAAGAATTTTTATGTTAGATTTCAGTGAATCTAAAGTTAATTGAATTTTTTTTAAGATGCCTTCATTCGTTAACATTCTGTTTACTGCTAAAAAATTAATCAAAACTTTTTTATCATTAATAGCAATATAAAAATATTTTTATTTAAATCCCAAAAAGAATTTGGAAATTCGTTTTTATTTCTTTTCAATAATTACTTCAATTACTTTTAACTTGTAGAGACACTACTACTGCCTGCTATTCTATACTATAACTACTTTAGAGCCTCCAGACCGTTACGGGCTGACATGACGCGACCTAGCAGCTAAGACGAGTACTACGATCATTAGGCAAATCAGGCAAACGTCGTATATTGATGTATTGGGTTGTGAAATAAGTTTGTAGCGTTTTTCGATATTTCAATTTAATCCTCTCTGTGTTTAAAAAAATTATGTTACTTGGTCAATAATGCTTACATGTTCTAAAAAAGGATTAGTTAAGGTGTTTTTATGCATCAGTTTCAACCGAGATTCCTTATCGTTAAGTGGTATTTTGCATGCTCAAAATGGAAGAGAACAAAATTCATTTTCGTCATTTCATGATTTTTTTATTTCTAAAAAGGAAAATCCGCTGCACAAGCGGTTAACAAAATCGGCAGTGTGTATGGCGATGATACCTTAGGAGAAAGCACCTTCAGTAAGTAGGTTGATCTGAAAATTTTGACTTGGAAGACGCTGACGTTGGAAGACTCGGGTCGTCGTTCAACTGTTGATGATGACCAAATTCAAACATTAGTCACAGACAACCCTCACTCTACGACACGGGATATCGCAGAAACGCTTAAGATATCTCATGCAAGTGTCTCAAATCATTTGGGGACTGCGTGATATGTTTCTCGAAGTGATACATGGGTTACTCATAATTTGACGGAAAAGAATTTATTGAATCGCATATCCATTAGCGATTTACTCCTGAAACGCAATGTTAATGATCAATTTTTAAAGAGGTTGATAACTGGGGATGAAAAGTGGGTTCTGTATAAGAATATTGTGAGGGAAAAGACCTGGGAAAAACGAAGTGACCCGCAGTTAATGATTTCCAAAGCAGGATTACATCCAAAATATGTTATGCTGTGCATTTGGAGGGGTTAGAAAGGTGTCCTTTATTTTGAGCTCCACCCGCCTCCCCAGACCATTAATTCTGCAGTATACTGTGCCCATTTGGAACAATTAAAGGCAGCGGTTGAGAAAAAGCGTCCACCATTGGCTAATCGTAAAGGCATAGTTTTCCATCACGATAACGCCCGTCCTCGCGTATCTTTGCAGACCCGCAGAAATTATTGGAGTTTGACTGGGTTGTGATCCCCCACCCACCTTTTTCACCAGACCTTCCCTCAACAGATTTTCACTTATTTCGGGCACTTCAATACTAATATTCAAAAAAGCACTGTCCGTAAGTGGTTTGCTCGGTTCAGAACCGGAAATGTTGACAAGGAAGACGCTGAGCTCTTGGGTCGTCCTTTAACTATTGATGATGACCAAATTCAAGCATTAGTCACTATATGTATTATCCTGTTAGCTTTTAATGGTAAAATAGAAGATTCTATTGTAATCTTTATCTGAATCTGGACATTAGACCAATAATCTTAGTAGTGTATAATGTTTCTCGACATGTAACATCTGATATATATGATTTTTGTGTTTGGGCATGATCTAACTAAGCTTTTTGCAGGAATACAATATTATACATAATAATCGTTTGGAAAAAATATCTAGTTATAACTAGATTCCTTTACATGGTGAAATCAATAATTCAAAACCATTAAAATTGGTATTGGAATGCTTGCTATGAATGGATCTTCTTTTTTATAATTTGGACATTAGACCAGTTCATTATTTAAACTATATGTAAATAATTACAAAAAATGTTCTATTGATTCTTTGCCTGTTACTGTAATTGTTTCCAGTGAAATAAATTTTCTATAAATGCTGATTTGTATGTCCTTCCAGTAGATCTCTTGATCTGACTTAGAAGTTCTTAGTCTATTTCAGAGAAGTTCATTGCGACTTAGCCAAAAAGGGCATAGAAATTAGGATTAGTTTCACCATCATTCGACAAATCTGATTGTAATTATATTAGGTGGTTTTTAGTGCTAATAAAATATTACAAAACCTCTAATCTGGTAGGTAATTCTTGTGTTTCTGAGTTATGGGTGAAAGAGTTTGACTGATTTTACATGTGGCCTTAATCTAAATTTATTTTGAATATTACTTTTTTTTATTTGCAATGATAAATGAGAGTAAATAAAAAATTAACTTTTTTTATGAAGAACTAGTGTGATTTGGTTAACAAGAAGGGTTTTAAAATTTATTCCATGGTGAATTTTAGGGATATTTTCTTTGCTTGGTTTGAAATTTAACTTTTTTAAATGTTGGTTCAATATAATAGCTTAATCACTATTTGAGTTTTTCTTAAACCGCATCCTTTTAATTAAACTTTTTTCAGTGATTCATTAAGATGTTGATCCTAATTGAAATCTGATAACCCTTGTTTAGTAGGGTCTAAATAAAAAAAAGGCCATAAAAATCGAATGTCTGAAGATCTTGGTAGCTAGGCTCAGTAAGGAAGTAAACTGGAGCACACATGCCTATTTTTGAAGAAATCTGACCAAAACTCATTTTATCAATTTTTTTTTGCACCCAAATTAGTTAAAAATGGAACTTATATAATTAAATTGTAATACCTGAAATCTTGAATAGATTTCCAAAAGTTTGAGATGAAAAAAATTATTCCATACTGGCATGATTGAACAAACATTTCGATAAACATGTTTATACATCAAGTTAATTTCTTGATGTTGGCCAAATTACAAGTATCACAAGATGCCTCAATAACCTTTACCAGCAGAGCATGCATATTTGATTTTGATAAATAAATTAGGTTAGAAACTTTTATGTTAACTAATTTGACTTAAAAGTAGCTATCAGGCTATGTGGAACAGTTAATATCAGAAGAGTCAGTTTTGTAAAAATGTTTTGATGATTGGTGATATAGTGTTTTGTCTAACTTGAAACTTGTTTTTTTAAAAAAAGACAAATGGTTTTTCACTTATCAAGTGAATAAGTGGAAATAATAATTAATAAACAGTGCTCGGAGTGGACTGCATTGATTATCTGTTTATCAGATTATTTCAACATTGTTTATCTGTTTCACAATATTGCTAAATTATAATACTGCATCATTATATCTAGCGTCTTTACATGGTCTTTTTAACCCAGAGATGTCACTTTGCAAAATTTAGAAAAAACAAGATAATCATTCTCATGAATTCATATTGTTACTTTATTTTAGGAAATGAATCTTGTATTATTATTTCCTTCTGTTTTCTCTGTATCTCTTCGCATTCATATATCGTATATTCCTATAGAATATATTCCTCTACCCTAAATATACTTTCTACTCCTTTCACCAGGAATAGCTGTAAAACTGGCTACCCTCTCGACTGTAAGCAAATTCCTTCCAGCGAAAACAGAGAGAATAAGCTACCAAGACCTTCAGACATTCGATTTTTATGGCTTTTTTTTTTTATTTAGACCCTACTAAACAAGGGTAATCAGATTTCAACTAGGATCAACATCTTAATGAATCACTGAAAAAAGTTTAATTAAAAGGATGCGGTTTAAGAAAAACTCAAATAGTGATTAAGCTATTATATTGAACCAACATTTAAAAAAGTTAAATTTCAAACCAAGCAAAGAAAATATCCCTAAAATTCACCATGGAATAAATTTTAAAACCCTTCTTGTTAACCGAATTCACACTAGTTCTTCATAAAAAAAGTTAATTTTTTATTTACTCTCATTTATCATTGCAAATAAAAAAAAGTAATATTCAAAATAAATTTAGATTAAGGCCACATGTAAAATCAGTCAAACTCTTTCACCCATAACTCAGAAACACAAGAATTACCTACCAGATTAGAGGTTTTGAAATATTTTATTAGCACTAAAAACCACCTAATATAATTACAATCAGATTTGTCGAATGATGGTGAAACTAATCCTAATTTCTATGCCCTTTTTGGCTAAGTCGCAATGAACTTCTCTAAAATAGACTAAGAACTTCTAAGTCAGATCAAGAGATCTACTGGAAGGACATACAAATCAGCATTTATACAAAATTTATTTCACTGGAAACAATTACAGTAACAGGCAAAGAATCAATAGAACATTTTTTGTAATTATTTACATCTAGTTTAAATAACGAACTGGCCTAATGTCGAAATTATAAAAAAGAAGATTCATTCATAGCAAGCATTCCAATACCAATTTTAATGGTTCTGAATTATTGATTTCACCATGTAAAGGAATCTAGTTATAACTAGATATTTTGTCCAAACGATTATTATGTATAATATTGTATTCCTGCAAAAAGCTTAGTTAGATCATGCCCAAACACAAAAATCAAATATATCAGACGTTAGATGTCGAGAAACATTATGCAACTAAAATTATTGCATGGTCAAAAATAACCAAAAACATTTTATACCAGCTATTTACTTTTATAAGAGGAGTAGTAGAGATATCAAACACAAAACCCTAAAAGTTAGAAATTCTGGAAAAAAAAAAAAAAAAGATAACTTCCGTTTAAAGTAAAATTTACTTAGTTTCTTTATGATGTCATGTAAAATAAAGAAAATCTTCAAACCAGATAAATAATCATGTATAAATTGGCTCTCAATATTTCAGAAAAATGTTCCACAGTTAAAACATTGTTTGCTTCCCTGATAATGCTTCATTACTATCCAAAGCTAGGTCAGACTTCGGGAGAGGCAGGAGGGGCAAAATACTCCAGACTTAGGATTCTGTTAGAGTTAACTAAAAAAATCTAAACAGTTATACATTTTGAAAACACATTCAAATAACAAAATCATTTCAATCTATAATAAATGTTTTAAACATATTCTGGCAGGTTAGCTTATGTTATAAATCACTGCTCTGGAAGAATGCTGTTGTAACTGTAAAATCTAGTGAGACTAACTTTCTGGTATTGGTGTGCTCAGAAATGAATTTATTAGATGTTTGTAAATTGACATAATTATACTTAATTACTAATTATTAAATACAATTATACATTGACAAATTTTTAAATACTATTGTGTTAACTTACAAACATCTAGTAAATGCATTTTTGAGACCTCTTCTCTTCCTCTCCTCCCCTCAACATAATAAAGTCAATTTTCTAAAATTTTATAGTTGCATCATTATTCTTCTAAACCAGTAGTATGTTGTTTATAGTTAAATTAAAAAAGGAATGTGTAGTCTTTTAAGCCTACATTAATAAGAACATTAAATTTTACCTCCATCATTAAAATT
>NW_027111275.1:0-38083 GCF_000696795.3 Halyomorpha halys | reverse complement strand
TATATATATATAGTTGACCGTAAAGATTTAAATATAAGATGGTCAGGGTTGCGGTCAAAAAAAGAACAAATAGTTTAAAACTATTTTAATGTCCGACGTTTCACCCCACTTTGCAGGGCTTCATCAGGGCTACTCAAAGCGAACGGTTGATTTGAATTTGATTTCACAGCCTTCAACCATTCACTTTGAACAGCCCTACAAAGTGGGGCGAAACGTCGGATATTAAAATAGTTTTAAACTATTTGTTCTTTTTTTTACCGCAACCCTGACCATCTCCTTATATATAAAATTAATAATATTTCGTATTTAAAATTTTAACATATTAAAAAACTTTAATTATAAAATCCTACTCCAATTGTATGGGGAGGTTGTACCTGGTGTCATGGTTGTAGCAATCTACTTTTTAAGGGGTCCTGAAGATTGTTGTTATGAATAAAACAGTTCAAGCTCCACTAATATTATTATAAATACTGAAACTGAGTAGTTATTATTAAATTATATTTGTACTATCATTATTGAGTAATTTTATAACAAAAAAAATTGTGTTTTATGTATTGTAAAACAATAAATACTTGTTTATGTAATGTTAATAAGTTTAATTTTTACAATATCTTATGAAAGTTTCACTTTCATAATATTATGGACAGAAGTAAAAAAAAGGAATATTTTAAGTGGGAAAGAGCCTGCTGCATTATTTTTCCCAGGGCCCAGACTCTGTTGACAGTACTCTCTCGATCAGACATACTTATTTTTAGCCTGGCAGGAGTGTCCTACTTTTTTGTCCCCTAAGAGGTGTCCCGTGAGCATTTATCTCATGGTAGGCGATATGTACTTCTTTAAAAATGTAACTGGGTGTGATGATTACAAAATTTATTATTACTTTCAAAGTAATTTGAATTTTAAATTTTAAATTCTACTACCTCTCCCTAAAACATACAAGAGCTGTAGCTATGGATAATAAAGTTATGCATATCCCTTACTGATGACCATTTGGTTGAGTGACTTGTTAGTAACAATTTTGTGCTTCTCTCCGGGCAACTGTTAGTCGTCAGCTTATAAGAGGAAAATCACCTCAGACTCTTTATTAGCATATTCTACCTTGGCCCATAATTGTATACCATGTTGACATATTGTATATTACACGAAGACAGTGTATATATTATATATAAGCTGGTCATTTTTTATTAAATTGTGTAGCAGAGATCCAAAAAAGAAAAAATATTAAAAGAAAAATAATAAGTAACAAAAAATAAAGAAAATTCAATAAATAAATAATAACAATATTTAAAGCACAACAGAAAATGTTTCTATATAAATTGTCTGGGTATTTGTGAAGATATTTTCTATTACTGAAGCCTTTGCAGCTTGACTACTAAAACATAAAATAGTTAGTTAATGTTTATGTCCATGGTTGTAGGTTGAAAATTTTTTTGGACAAATTGAGATCTTTGAGTGGCTCAATTTGGAAATTTTTAAGTTGCATAGATTTAGCTAATTCTTTTTGTTTAGCATTACCTGAATATTGCTTGTTTTGTTTTTGTTGCTGTTGTTATTATACATGACCTTGTCTTGTATCAATTCTCGCACTCTCACTTCAATTGTGTTTGAACCGATGGTAACAGTCATAAGATTGCAGAAGTAGGAAGTATTTAGAGCATGTTTCAAACCTGATACATTTATTTTTTTTTTTTTTAATGGCTGAAATTTTGAAATTTCAACATTCATGGGTTTTTGACTTTTGATATTTTTTGTTGCATACTAAACAGGTACAATTTGCTTTTCTCTAACAATATTTTCAAGCCTTAACAGCCCATTAATACTTTTTTTGCTGACAAATAGGCCATTTTCTCAAAAAATCAACTACAAAAACTGAAGATAAGAAGCATGCATAAAAAAATGTTGTCCCCCATACCCTTGTTTCCTAGGAGGGCTAATAAAGGGTCTGAGGTGATTTGTCTCTTATAAGCTGACGATTAATAATTGCCCGGAGAGGAGTAAAAAAATTGTTACTCACTTTCTGCTAACAATTCATTCAACCAAATGATCATCAGTAATTTTATTATCCATAGGGCATTTTTAACAAGCGGCATCCAGATGGCAATATGACCCATGGTAACGACCATGTACTTCAAACCTTTTTACATCAGAATCCATTGAAAAATTATTTTTCAAAGATTTCTTGCTTGATTAGACTATTTTGGTGACCTTAAAGACTATTAAATTTTTTGAGATCCTCTAGAAACTACTGATATACTATCTATTATCCATGATATTAGGATTATGATAGGGATACACTTCTTTCGAGCCTAGTCAAACGTTACATGTCAAAGGGATGTCAAATGTAGAAGGGTTGAAGATTTTAGACGGTAAGTCTAAAAGAATGACTTATTCCTTCCAACCAGAATGACGAGTCAAAGATGCAAAGTGACAATTCTATTAACCAATTTTGTTTTATGTTAAAGGAAATCACCACAAAAAAAAAATTTATTTAAAACAAACTCAAAAAAAAAAAAAAACGTTTTATTTACTGATAAATAAATGCTAAGACAAAGTATGCTTGTTATGTATTTAATTGTAATATTACTCTCTTTAAACATTTTTTTACACTGCTATAATTTGTGATTTATTTAGTGATTCTTATTTTATCTTTTTCAATGTTTAATAATTTTAAATCTTATTGCTATTTTCACAATCCTACCTAAAAATTTTTTTCTATTTTTTCTTTCACATTAATTACATATTTCTGTTGTTTTTATTATTATACGAACTAAATTTTATATTTTGATCATCATAGGAAGTAAATAATTTTTTATTATATCTGTCAGTTTAGGAAAAGATTAAATTTTAATGCATTGTTTTTGAAAACAAGAAAACCTTACCCTATCCCAAATTTAAGTAGTCAAAAAAGAGAGCAATTTTACAATTACCTAAGCATATTACCTTATAGCAGCGTTTATTTATTTTGTTTATACTTTTTTGTGTTTGGGTTTTCTTTTATAATTAAAAAAATTAGTGAATGTTATTGTCATCAGGCACCTTTTATCAATTGTTTCAGGTTGAAGATTGTGCTCTTTATTCTACTCTTAAATACCATTCTACATTTGATGATCACTACTATAAACCAGAAATTGCATTTTTTGTTCCATAGCTTTAGATTCCACCAAACCATGACAGAAATTCAAACCATCGAAAAGTGAGTCAACTAACACTAACTTTATTTTGGACAAATTACACGTTTTTGGTTGTTATTGTTTTTTTTTCACAGTTTAGCACGTTTTCAGTTTTTTCTGCACAAAATTGCACATTTTACTCTTTTCGAGCTAAATTATTATTTTTATTTAATGCTTGAATAAATTTCCTATATTATACACACATAGGTGTAATTATGCCAGGATTTATCCATTTTATCATTTTTTCCTTATTTAATTTATAGTTTAAAATTGACAAACTTGAGGAAAAAGCATTGATCAACATATAAAGAGTCATATTCACCCTAAAAACCAAACAAAACAAGGAAACACAAGTAGCGATTTTTCTTGAAATAGTATTAACCATTGGTTTCAAATAACTATGAAAAAACCTTTCTTGAATAAGCCTATCAAAGAGTCCATTCAGTGTTATTGGTTTCAACTTGAATTCCTAGTCTGTCTATAGCTCTTGATTCTTCTATCTGACTTATACCAAAAACTCCTTCCTACATAGTGCTTTACATATTTTTTTTTTCTAAACTTAAACTTGAGGTAATTTTAAGAAGTTATGAAATTGAATTAATTAGAAATATGAAATCGTTTAATGCCATTAGCTCCCTCATAGCTCTTCCATTATGGGCAATATTTTATGTTTTTAATTTGAGTAGTTTAGTTTTTTATATGTGCTTGTGTTATGCCTCTATGGCCAGAGAGATCAAGTATGTAGTGTATGTTGTGAGGTGGTGTAACCATAATCTCCTTCAAAGCAAAAGGTAGCCAAAAAGGCCAAGCTCAGGAAAATAAGGCTTATCTTGAGGTAATTAGGTAATTAGGTTAAATTGAGGTAAAATAGCTGTCATTTTAATCTAAACTAAAACAGAAGGCAGCCAGTGTTTGGGTCATACTTTTCTTCTACTCCTCTGCAGTGTCCCTGGAAGCTACATAAGGTCAGCCTTTTTGGCTTCACTTTTGCAGCCAGCTTATCCTCTACATTATATTTCTTCCTCCAGGAGCTAATGCTGGATTATGAATCTGTAGGTCAGTGGTTAGCAACTAGAGCTCAACAAAATAATTTAGGAATGGATCATTCAAAATCTATTCATCACAGTTCTGAACCTTATCAAGATTTTCTTCAAATTTTGCACAGGTGTTGTGTTGGTTGGTGGTTCATAGATCCCTATGTGGCACAGATTAATAAATCACTTCCAGAGAAGAGGGGGAAAAAGAGGGTTGAAACCTCTCTGGTAAGTGCCTGGTCGCAGACTGGTCACATTAATTTTAAATTTTATATTTCCAGGAATTCTAAAGAGATGAATATTCCTTAATAACATTAAAAAGTAGTTGTAAATATTATTCAGTGATTAGTTTCATGATTAAATTGGCAGAGAGGCAATAATGGCCCGAACATATCCATAAACGGATATTATTGAGCAAGTAGCTGTTGAAAGATTGAGGTTGATGACATAAGTTTTAGGTTTTCCCTCAACCACCTCGGTCCGGGTCGTGCTATGATGTATTTCAATTAACTCACATCAATCTTTTCCGCAAATACGTTGATATAATCTCATAAAAAAAAGATATAGTAAAAATGAAATATCTCTAAACAATATAATTAAAAATCTTGTAGATTTGCATGAGGTAAATGAAAAGTTCAAATTTAAAACAGTTGGGAAAATTATAATATGTAATTAATGATGGAAAATCCTGTTAAAATTGTTAGGAAATTTTAGATTTTGCTTCTTCCCCAAATAAATGGCCGTAGCAACTTTCCTTAAACACAAAAGCAACTTTTGAGTATTATACTTTAACTGAATATACAAAAATGTAAATTGGTATAAGAAATTGTAACCCTGTAAGAAATCCTTGGTACCCAGGATCAAATCAAGGGGGGAGGGTCATGGTCGTTCAGGTTGTGACATTTCAGCACGGAAAAGGTGAATAAAACCAAAATTTTAAAAAAATTATAAATCATTATATATAATTATTGCAATTATTTACTTGAATAGAAAATTCAAGTTTTATTAAATTAATAATTGTTTTTCACTTCTGGGGAGGGAGAGGGGAAGGGAGCAACTCCTCCCTGGGTACCCCATGAGTATAAGATTCGTACTTTTATCTTATCCGAGCCGAGTTTTATCAATAATGTTGGAAAAAACACTTTCAAAACAATCTTTGAAAATTCCCACTTGAAGCGGAAAAGCTTTGATGTTTTGCCGTGTCCTCTTACTGATTTTACTCATAGAAGTCATGCTTGTTATATTGTGCCCAAGGATACTAACAACATTTGGTAATTCCCCATGAGTTCAACTTTTGCAAGTAAATATTTTTCACTTTGTAGCTTTCAATACCAAGTTTCAAAGGTACTAATAAAAATCCTCACTAACCTGATGCTTAGCGCCTTGTTCTAAACAGCTGATAATCTTATCGCCTAATAATATTGGATAACATATGTGTATATATATATATATATATATATGAATAATTGACCGTATAATTTCAAATAATGGAGATCAGGGTTGCGGTAAAAAAAGAACAAAAATAGTTTGCAACAATTTATTTTCCGACGTTTCGTCCATTTGTAGAGCTTAATTAGGCCTAAAAATAAACAAAAACAACTTAAAACATTTTGAAATATTAAGATAAAAAGGTATAACAGAAAAAATAGAATAACAATCAAATAAATCCTTTTTCTTCACAAGCAGTAATGAGTGGATAGATATTTTTAATCACTCTACCAACATGTTTCCCGCTGTTGAAACATTACAATAATTGTTGCTAGAAGGAGCTCAAAAATTGTAGTTTATAATAACAATAGAGAACTAAATAAACACGTAATAAAGAAAATAAATTAAACTAGTAAAATGGAGCTATCAGATTATTTTTTTTTAAATGAACACCAACCCTGAAAATTCTTCTGCAGTAATAATAAAATACGTAAAACACTGGACAAGTTGTTGAAATCTGCTTACATGACATCTGTAAAAAATACAATAATGTGAACGAAGACATCTGACTTGAGAATTATTTATTAACCATTTGATAGTTGATTACTAAGTTTTCCTGGAACTGTTTAGCTTGTTCTAGGAACAAGTAAGAGATTCAAACGTGTTATATTTGAAGGTGAACTACTTTATTATATTATTAAGCTGTCATAATTGGCGGTATTACTCAACCAAATTGTCTAAATTACTCGACCAAAATCAATAGCTCTATCCTATTCTTACGACCAAATATAAAATTTAGTTTCATATAAGATATTCCTACGTGGGGCGAAATAAGCCGTAAGTACATGTATTAGGGGGCCTAATAGCTGATTGCGTTAGGCCGTGGTTCGCATGGTGCTTGGATCCCAAGATATTGGGTTCGTTTCCCACATGAATCATTTATTATTTATATAACAAAGGCTCCGAGAAATAAATCTTAACAATCCTACTTTTGATCTTCATAGGTTCAAAATGGAGAGCTAAAATGAAAAAAAAAAAACTGATGATAGTATAAATATAAAAGTAGGAAAATATAAAGTAGCTGAAGATTTTTTATTAATTTGATGTGCATAAAAACATTGCATAGTATTTTTAGCGTTTGTTTTCGGGCCAAATTAGATGGCTGACCTGCTAATAACTTGACCTTTACGACAAAATAAATAGTGTGTAACCTAAAGATTCGTCAAAATGACAGATTGAATGTCTTTAACTAGTTCCTCTTCATATCATTGTGACGTCAAGGCATCTCATGTAGTGTATCTTATTTACGAAGAAAATATGGATCAAGGAAATTGTTTCTCAGATTTAATAAGAATTTGAAATAAACAAGATAGGATTTGATGATTGTAACATCCATATTATACCTTACATCTATTCCATACGTTTGTAAAATATAATAAATAAGGCCTTATTAGACCCCACATACAGTTATCGGATAAAATGGTATTTATATTGCTTAACTCCCAGGGGTTCCCAAACTTTTTATGACACGGCACCATTCTTGGGTTAAAAAAATTTTTGCAGCACCCTTGTTAGGCAAGAAAAAATTCACGGTACCTTTTTCAAGCTAAAATCTGTTGGCAAAAGTATCCTTAGAGTGGTTGAATATGTAGGAAAAGAAGAAAAAACAGTGCAAAGCAATGGAGGAATACTTGAAAATAAATTTTATTCGAAGATTTTTCATTGACCGTGTCTGAAAAAACTGAAACAGTAATTCAACTATTTAATTGTAGGATATAGTCAGGGTGGCGGTCAATAAAGGTATCAAAATAGTAAAAGAAAACTATTTATTGTTAACCAATTTTTCACCCCACTTCAGGCAGGGTTTCGTCTAAGGCAAGGATTACCTTTTTTTTGTGTTATGATCTCTTCTAGTGAGACTGTAACATGTCGTACATCGACCAACGTACTCCCTATAATTGTGTTTAAAAAGTCAGATAAACGAAACTTATATTCTTATATACACAACACTTCTACGGGGAAGATCCATTTGTCATTCGTCTCCATTTCGAAACCAATATAGCGGGATTCCCACACGTTTGCCTATTACCACAAATCCAAAATACCCACAAAATCTTGTTAAAAAAGACACAAACATCCAAACGCTAGTCATTTCCAGAGGGGGAAACATGATGGATGTCAGACATGTGTCAGCTGTTACCTTCGATTAAAATTATTTTCGATATAAGAATAACCGAAATAAAGATTGGTGAAATGAAAGGAAACGTTAATATAAGAAAAATAGGTTGTAGATGGAAAAAACAAATGTATGAAAAAAGTACTGGATAACCTACAAATTTAACTTTCGTTCTAGTATTTTTATCAGATAAGATATATGTCAATTTCATTAACTAGACAAATAATGCCGTTATAAATTTATGTTTGTGCTAAATCAAAAATATACCGCTAAAGTTAATTGTTCGATTCGATCAATTGATAGAATTCTAAAATATACAATATTAAACTAGAGTTAATTATTTTATAAACAAGACCGGAGTGTCTGTTTTCCGAGATCATAACAGTTAGGTTAAAGCGTTGTAGTTGTATTGGTGTGTTCCATCTAAAATTCAAATTATACTTTGAGATAATGCTGAAAAGATTGGTTAATTTGAAGAAACTAGTACCATTATACCTCAGCCTCAGGGCGAGCATGTACACATTTTATAACTGGATAACAAGAAATACCTAATTATAACCTCAAAGAAAAAGAAAATGTTATCTAAAGGAACATAATAACTGAAAAATAAAATCGTTCACATTGAAATTGTCAATCATTCTTAAAAATACTGTAATTCAAATATTTGATAATATTTGAGAATGAGTCAATTAAAGCACTGAGAGCAGACATATTTATCTTTTGACAGTTTTAAAGGAATGAACACAAACGCGCTTGTCCACACCCCCTTTTATTTGTGCCTGAACCTAAATTCGACGGGTCGGCCACAAATTTAAGCCAACTTGTATCAACCAATGCAAACAACTCATCTACACGACTGCGCATGCGAAAATTTCCCATACTCTGGTAAAATGAAATAAAGTTATAGGTTTTAAAATACTAACCTAATTTACAGTTTTCAATTTATACCTCATGTTATTGTTCTGAATAACAACACTATAACGAATAACGACGAAACTGTTATGGACTACAATCGTCAAAATATCAGCTTATAATGTTATTCATAATATACACATACGTATTAAATCTTTATTGTTTAATAGATAACACTTTGAAATGAGAACTTTTTATAATTTTGGAACTTGCAGTGCTTGAAAACAGTTAACAAACCTTCACTTTTTTTTTATAACAGTAAATTTCCTATTTATCTTTACCTTCATAGAACCCCAAAAGATCACTTTTCTTGGAGGTTTAGGTTATAATGAGTCATATTTTTATAAGACCGTTTAGGAAGGCGGAGTCCCATCCATTTCTGCAGTAACTGTTCTCGGACCCGCCTCTCTTCACCTCTCTGCTCTTTTAATCGACCATGATCGATTATGGTTAAAGGAGTTACTGATTCTGAACAATTCATTCCTTTCGAATATTTTCTACTCTCGATATCTTTTTCAATTTGGAGTGGTAAGTTGTTCATACCACTTGTATACGAATTGGGAACATGCCTTCCAATCACAGAATTAATGCCAAGATATTTGCAGCAGAGGTCACACACAGTAAAGACCCACCTTTTCACTATTGAAAGTGAACAGTGAATTGAAAGATCCTTCTTTTCGTGATAAGGACAACCTATGTCTTTGGTGTAGGAAAATACATCTCGTTCTATCAGCCTCTTAATTATAGGGACAGTTGTATTGATGGAAGGGCTGCATTTGTTCAAGATTTCGAAGACTAATAAAGGGAGGCAGTAAATTCTGAACTCCGGGTTTGTAACTTCCAAAGAGTCAGTAATCATACTCAAAGCACATTCGACAATTGAAAAACGGTCAGTTGTATTGAGGGGGTCTTCCAACATTGAATAAAATGGAGGAATTTCAGACTCTCGTGAATATTTTTTGATGAATTTTCTTATTTTAGCGTACATCTCCAACGGATTGTTCAATCCTTCCTTCCAATTAGGGTCATTGATGGGAATGCCGTGAGTTCTAGAAGACCACTCAGATGCTTCATGTTTGTATCCCTCTGGAATCTTCCCTGGATCAACAAAAAAACTTTCAGCTGCAATAAGTCCAAACTTCAAACTGAAAGCGGAAAACGCTATTTCAGCAGGATAATAAAATTGCTGTTGGGTTTTGTAGAAATAGTTAGCATGACATAGAAAAAAAATGTTGTTCTTTGAAGCACTTTGTTTACCTAGGCCGTTCAGTGTATTTTTTATCGTTTCAATCATAGTTTTTCTAGCGTGTTCTTTTTCTCTTTTTTCAGCTTCCAAAGTTGCATAGCTGACTCCGAAGGATGTGAATTTCTTTGATGGATCTTCAGCAACCTTTGTCGCCTTGTAAGCAGCCATTATTCTAGAAAATAATATAAATTAGGAATAGAAGAGTTTACAAGAGGTTATAAATTTATCGACTTAATAAAATAAAAACAAATTACCCAGCTGTAAATATAATGTGTATATTTTAAATAAGTCATTGATATAAAAGCCTTACCCAACTTTGTGCTCCAATGAATATTATATTCCTATAATAAATGAATAAAATCTGTTAGCCTACACTTTATTATTATTAATCAGTAACCTTCTGTCATGTTACCCATTAGTCTGTGTTGTTTGTGAGTTATTTTTACAAAATACATTTTGTTAGTCTGTTAAATAGTACATTTTTTATTACATTACTATGATTAATGTTCAACTATTCATCAATTATGCCCTAATTTGAAACTTTCAGAAATATAGTTTGACATTTTCATCATAGCTATATGTTCCAAGGGTGTTGCAAATTGCCCCCATAGAGGTTCATATTACGTACCATATATTACAATAGGATTTGATGACTAGAATATAATTGAGGTGCATATTGTGAAGAAAACTTTTATATTATACCCGTTTATTTAAAATATTTCGAATTTAAACCCATTTTTGAATTTCCATCAGATTACTATTAGTACACCTAAAGTTACTATCCACATTCAGATTTATATTTTTGAAATGTATAACGCATCTGTACGGGTACTGACGTTAATGAATATTAAAATTAAAAGTCTATCAACTTAATCGTTGAAATAAATATTGCTGTCATATATAAACTTCAACTATGAATTATTCAAAAGACAACAAAAGTACAGATAGAAAACATTTTACTAGTGTTAAAAAAATAATTACAACTCTTCTCCATTATATCATTTTTATTATTATCGTTGAATATAAAAATATTGTCAACACTGCTTTTCCGCGCTTATCTTTTGTAACCTTCTGTAATGTTACCTATTTTTGTGTGTTCTTTGTGAGTTCTCTTTACTAAATACACTTTGTTAGTCTGTTAAATAGTGCATTCTTTATTACCCTACTATAATTAATGTTCAACTATTCATCAAATATGCCCCAAGTTGAAAAAATTAATTACATTTCAAGATTTCAGAAATGTAAATATATTTATTTAAATTGACATTTTCGTCATAGTTATATGTAACAAGGGTGTTGCAAATTGCCCTTATGGCGTAACTATTACCAGAGGTTAATATTACGAAACATATATTTTTATACAGAGGTATTATTTTGGTAAGTATTGCTTTTTGATTTAAATCAGAGCATTCGTTTTATTCTTCTTCAAAACTTCTTCTTTCAAAACGAATAAACTGTTATTCAAAACAACTTTCAATATTTTGAACTAAGAATAACAACTGTTATTTTTATTTCGTTCCCCAGTTCGCCACTAGAGTTCGGTTTTTCGTTAAAATGATCAAGCAAAATGTAGTTAATGTTTTTTTAATGCTAATGTTTATTGTTAATGCTTTTTTTTTCGATACAACAGGCCCCTCATCTCCAGATTTAAAATAGCACCTTTTCAGAATGGATATCTCATGTATACAAATAAACATAACAGGTAACCTTAAAATACCATAGGTTGTAAAAGGTAAGATCCAACACGAATTACTTTTTCTTTTAACTTAATGCACTTATTAATTTACTTTTTATTTCTGTTTTAGAGGGATCGGAAAAAAAAAGTTAATGTTTTGCTTACTACAACAACAACCAATAACATCCACCATTACGTTTGCTGCTTTGTAGTCGTTCTTTGTTATCAATTGGAGTATTTATGGAAAGTTATTGATGAAAAATAATAATTTATTTAAACAAATGTTAGCAAATAATAATTTTCCTGGAATAGCATAATAATAATAATATCAAACAATTATAGAAATAAATGGAAAAATAACATATTTATAAATTAGAGAATTTCTCACTTAATTTATAAAACGTTTGGTTGTTTTTGTATCGATTTTTTTTTTTTTTTACCGTTTTTACCAACTATTAAATAAAATCCATAAATTGACAGTTATCAATTCACTAAACATCACTCTGTCATATCTGAAATACCCAAGTTTGTTCATATGAATTTATATTTCGTTTATAATGGAAACTTAATGCCGAATTCTTAATGAGAGTAGAGTAATTGAAACTTAACGGCTCAAGGTAAACTACCGGAAACGCAAATATATAAAATTATATTTATAGTTATAATCCACCTCACAACATGATCTGCTTGGATGGCAAATCGTTTCCGAAAATATACAGTTTCAAAGACCTCGGCTCCCATAATAACCTCAGTAAATGATCAACTGACTGAGGTAGACAAGCGTATAAAAAACATAAACAGAACCTTTTTCTCTGACAGCACTGAAATCCATCAGATCGTCTCTACAAAACAGTGAATGCCACTATAGTTTGCAGGTGGGAGGAGGCCACAAACTAAATGGATAGACAGAATCAACAAATATGTGAAAGAGTAAGAGCAGCAAAATGGAGAGCAGTGGCCCAAGACGCTAGGAGAGAAGGCTGGTTCGGGCAGTTAAAGATCAAGGTTTAAAGAGCCGTCCCAAAAAATTTAGTTGTATAAATTTTGAAGTAGTTTTCGAAAATGAAAGAAACCCCTCAAAGAAACTTGAACGTTTTTATCTCCTATTGATTAAATCTCCATCAAATAACTATAGTGGTTGATGGTGTGGACTTTTAAAATTCAAAGATATGATATACAAGGCTTATTGACTTAAAGAACATCAATTAATGTGGAATATTTTTAACTGTAACACGTAATAAGGCAGTACATATTCAGTATTGGATAAATCTATCATTACCTCCTTTCAACCACTTTTTTGAACCTTACGATTTTTATATTGTTTAACCTATCGCTTTGAACAGCTCTGATGAAGCCCTGCAAAGTGGGGCGAAACGTCGGACATTAAATAGTTGAAAAATATTGTTCACTTTTGACCGCAACCCTGACCATCTTCATATTTTAAGTTATAAGGTCAACTATAATATCTAAGTTATTATGAGTCAGACTTGAAGAGTTAAAAAAATGGAAGGGAAAATAGGGGCACGAAATGAGACACGCAAGCTCAACTCAGATACTACTTTATTCCACTCTCTAATCCTATATATACATTCTGGCTTGTTGACATAGGGAGTTTAGGTATTAAGAGTCATAATACCTATACCATGATCATAACTTCCCCCCCTGCCAGTTTACGAACGATTCCTCGTAAACTCCAAAAATAAAATAAAAGTAATAGAAACAACAAAACCAAAACACAAAAAAAAAAAAAAAAAAATAGACACATTTTTACAAAAACTTAACGTAACACTTTTCTATTTACACATTTTTCCTATATACATATTAAGCCTACTTACATTTGTCTTCACTCACACTTTTTCTTATTTACACTCCAATATTATGAAACATAAAACAAAAACTGAAAATATGTATATATGAGTTTAGTGAGGAGGCACTCCAGGTATTTCCTGAGATGTTATTGCTGGGAACCTTAATTGTTCGACATGAACCGTCCGCCTCTTTCTTGGTTCTTGTATGCTCTCGATTGTTACCACGTTATGTTCCCAAATTGTTATCACCCGGAATGGCGCCTCATAGCGCCCGAGATTCCTTCAATAGGAATTGGAACCTAACCGGCGGTACACGACAGTCCCAATTTTAACATCCCCCATCACATCGCGAAGGCTTGCATTTTGTCGTTCCACTCGCCGACGTTTCTCCCTCTCTATTCGCCCTCTCGCTTTTTCCCACAGCTTTCGCATGACCATCCGTTTACGATTTCCCCATCGGCCTCCGCCGTGACCATAAAGTTCCTACGTCTCCCTTGCAAACCTAAGAGAACTTCGAAAGGTGAAAATCCCGTAGTGGTATGGATGGAGTGGTTATACGCGGCTACCGCCCTTACCATTGCCTCATCCGGCTCCAGTCTTTTATCCGCATGATATACCCGCAAATGGTCACTTAGAATACTATGCAGTCGTTCTATACCCCCTCTACTTTTAGGATGGGCTGGGGTGTTAATATGCCAATCTACCTCTAAAGTCTTCATCTCTCATGATTATAACTTTTATATATATATATATATTATATGACTTTTATATTGTCTAGAATCATGGAACTCATTTTGCTGTCAATGATAAATAAGGGATGTACATTTTTAAAGTAATTTTCTTCGGTTCCTTAACATGCTTATATTATGTCGATTCCATCAAAGAAAATAATGACCAATGAAAAGCTGAGGACGTTTAGTTGCTGAACTCACATATTAAAAAACAACATTTAGGGATAACCCTATAATGTTCTAGATTTAACTCCCGAAGGATAGGGAAGCTTAGTATTCATGAAAGTAATGAAAAAAAAAAAATAATGTCCCCAAAATTAATAATTGTCACTTGCACTTTGCGTTTAATCCATCAAAGAACAAATTTGGTTTTGTATCTTTAGTCTTAGGTGTCAGTGAAATTTGTGTTGGAGCATAATCGATGGAACCGTTATCTCGATTTTGATAACATTGTAACGGACTGTGCGGGTTGGTACCTGGGATATGGGGGTTGGACCTATACTCATTTCATCAGATTCCGTCGACTACTTTCGCTTAAGCAAGCTTAAACATATTTTCTTCAACTAACCTATATTACATAAATTGCCCGTCTGATTTAACCAAAATTGGAAGAAAAGTTAAGGATTAATCATCCTTATACCTTTTCAGTCATTGTTTTACAAATTGCTTAAATGAAAATAATATTTTCAGTATTAATTCGTAGTGTTTGTTTCTAATTACTGATTAATAACATTGATCTAGAAGTTAAGGAAAATCGTCAAAATAAAAATTTATTTCAGGAAAACGCTTTAATTTCATATTTTAACAATTCCTGATGACAATTCAAAAAATGTTCAGATTATTCGTTCCATCCCTGCTTTTTGAAAGCCTCTACGATTTTTTTATTTTTAATAAATGTCATTAATGTAAAATTAATTATTTTAATAACTTTATAATTAGTTATACATGGGAAAAGTATTTTAATTTTAATTTTAAAAGAGTATATTTTTTAATTTGTAAGTAATGTAAAGTTATACGTAGATAATATTCCTCAGAATGTTGCGGTCCCTTATTTTTAGTGACACAGCTGATCGTTGGTTGTATTTTGCAGTATCAATATCTCCATTGCTCCTCAGCTGTAAGGAAGTTGTATTATAGCTATATTAAATTATATATTATCATTCTATGTATAAGTCTATATATTTTATTACTGCTTGCTAGTTAGTCAACTCTGTGGGTTCAGGAACTTTCTGGGGTTCACCCAGCCAAACCAAGAGGGTACCCTTAATTGTAGAAAAAACTTGCAGTCCAGCGTGATTCTGACATAATCACTACCTTGCACAACTATTGGTCTAGTAACAGTATGCCAATAATTAAAGGTAGGATAATTCCTTCTTATTTATTTTGTAGGTTCCTTTGCTTTATTTTTTTTTACACACACAACGCATATATGTTTCATTACTTAATTCCTAATCTCATGATATTAAAGTTATTTATGTATAAAGGAATACAATTTATTTTTTTTTTTATCATCAATATATATGTTTGTAATAATGTTTCATTAGTTTTTTTTAATTAACATTCCTATCCCCAGTTATCTCTCTCAGCGCATAGTTACCTTTGGAAAAGAAAAGCTTCTATGGAACTTGTCAGTTCAGGTAACGTTCACAAATAACATCACTCAGAAATGTTTGTGTTCAATTCCTATATAGACATTAAAAGTCTCCCAGCTAGTAAACGAGAATTCTCAGAGCTAGATACTGATGCAATGATCACCCTGATGATGATCTCTGGTGAGCTATGACGGACGGAGCTGACAGCCGTGAAAGCGATATTTCCAGAGTGGGGCGGGGTATTCCCGGCTGCTCCCGTCCCCTCTCCTGGCCTCGCTCTCTTGGGGTCAGTGTTGACGAGAGAGAATGGTCGAGAGGATGGTGTGGTTGTTATTGCTCTTGCTCGTAGGCGCTGATGGAGCCCCCTCGAACCATACAGATACAGTTCGGACGCCTTCCCTCCAGCCCGCCATCGAAAGGGGCCTCATCAACCTGAGCCTGGGGCTGCAGAGGGCTTCGGCTGCCTCCACGGCTCGTGATGAGAACATCATCTTCGCTCCGCTCAGCATCGCCGCAGTCAATGCTTTGCTACTCGCTGCTTCCGCTGGGGTCACCAAAAGGGAGCTTGAAACGCTTTTTGGAGTCGAAGGCGTTTCTTATAAGTAACTACTCATATCTTATTAATAAATATAGATTATGATTTAATAACGAACTAGCATTAAGAAGGAACTTGTAGGAGTCCAAGATAATGTGGAGGAGGGTCTTTTATTTCAACCTAAGTTTTGATTACTTCAATGGAACTTATATACAGTTACCAGTCAAAGTTGAAGGTTTTCCAACTATTCCAAGCTGGGAAAAATAAAAAATGGCGGCTGTTTCAAAACATTAATTTCTTAATGGAGAGTGAATTTGCTGAGTGAATGTGCCCTTTTACATTCTATTGTTCCCGAGACAATTTTTCGAAAAGCAACCAGTACTCCCTTTGAGCGATATACTGTAGTAGGTATTACCTCTCCATTGAAGAGAAGTACCAGAAGTAGGAGTAGCAGTTTACAAGATATTTGCTCCAATAAATTCGCAAAATATCGTTGTTCAGAAAAACATTTGGTTTATAAACAATTATATCACAGAAACCATTAGACGTATAAATGCCTTCTATTAGTAACTAAAATAAAGTTGAACGTACTATAATGTTATTGCTAACTTTTATCTTAGTAGAAGCAGAAGTTTCCATGATATTAGACAAAATTAATTTACTATTTGTGGATTTTTCATGATTTGCAAAAAAAAGTTGCATTTTGAAAACATCACGAGAACTATTGAACGTAAATAGCTCATATGTTAGAAAATTTGCTTTACTTTAAATAATATTAATGAAGGTTTTTAGTATTGTAAGTAGTTTTAAATTATGGTGTTCTAAATTAAAAATGAGCAAAGCTTCTAGATTTGTCTGAAATAAATAAGCTTTCGAGGCACATATCTTAATTAATTCATTATTTACTTTTTAATGACATTTAATGCATCCCTTGTATTGTCTAGGTAAAGATTTAACCATTTATAATAGAAAATAGTTCCCAATTTTATTTTTATTTGAATGAACTAAAAATAATTAACTTCTGGAACATCTGCCATTTTTAAAATCCCCTTGCCATGATTGCCAGAGTGATCAATTACACAGTTTTCATTAAAGTAAAAAAAAATATGGGAAAATAACTTATTTTTTCTCCTCTTGGGCTCTTGTACTTACATGTATGAGCTTGAATCATACAATAAAAAGCCCTTATAAATAAATTAATAATGAATTTATTTATCCTTCATGAATAAGGAATATTTTTCAAAAAAATTATAGCTTGAGATGGTCTATACGATAAGGTCTTGATTTAAAGGTCAAGGTAGTACAATGCATCAGAGTTAATCAGTTCGAAAACGTGTTTCAACAAATTTAAACATTATCAGTAAATATATTTAAACGAAATCATATGAAAATATTAATCGCTGATGTGGTTTCCAAGGATATCCAATCTTAGATCCACCGTTAGAGTTAGTTGCTGCATGGCTGCTAATTAGCTGGGGATTTCCAACAATTTTTTTCTTCTTTTTAACAGCTCGAATCTGAAATAACAGGTTCCCAAGTGTTTTCGACTTAGAAATACAGACCTAAAAAAAATTGTGTACTCTGAGAAAGAAGTATATCTTAACGGATGGAAAGTGCTTTGAATGGTTCATTAAAATTTTATGAATTTATTCATACAAGTTTTTTTTTATTAGAAGGTTTTATTTTATGTTAGTTTTTTCGAGAAAAAAGTCCATATAATCTCTATATTAGATATCCCTTTAACGACGTTTCGAGTCCTTTCTTCAGAATCAACCATCTGAAAAATCAACGACCCTTAGAATATTCATTGCATATAAATTTAGCATTAAAAGAGTTGTAGAGAGGAGGATATAAAAAGATTTAAGTTGGGTGTAAGTGTCGAGTACTATATTAAAAATAATATATCCAAGTAGTTTACTTCATGATACAATTATTTCATGACAAAATATTTTAAGATTGATAAAATGGCAGCTATGGAGCTACTGAAAAGGTAAAAAGTTATCATATATTTAAAAAATTTTATAGGATGGTAGATGGTAGAATATGACGGAAGAGCCCCGAAACGTAGGAGCATTATTTACTAAAGATACTGTAAGAAAGGCTTCTCACAAAAAATTACCTAAAATGAATTTACTATCCACCAATATTTCATTTTTAAATCATTTCTGAAGTTAAATCTTATCTTTCTTATGACTTTTGGACTAAAAGTTGTAATTGAAAATAGTACTCTGAAAGTATTTTTCGCTGAATACGAAAGAATCATTTTTAAGCTAAAATTATATACAGTTGCTAATGATTTCTTTACATACTATTGCTCTATTAGAAGTAACGGTATAAGATTTTTGAAATATCGCTTCATAGAATTCAAATTTTTGTTAGTCTTAAAATAGTTGAAATTTAATTCAAGATTATTATGAATTTTCATTTTTTATGACTAAAAATTGGTCACCATTAGACCAAATTTTATCGAAAAATAGACGTTACTGATTACTAAACCTGAAACTCTTTATTTCTCCCTTAAAAGTAATTATTATTATAAAAACACGGATAAATGAAATGCCATTCAACATACTTTTGAAAATCTTTGTATTTATATAAAACAATTAAAATAAATTAAATTTTATCCGTACTGCTACGATCCATGAAAGGAAACAGTAATTTGTGAGAACTTAATCTTACTAAACCAACGGTAGTGCAAGGAGGTGATTTAGTCAGAATCAAGCTCGACTGTCAGATTTTTACCGAACTAAGGGTACCCACTTAAGGTGGCTGGATGGACCCCAGAGGGCTCCTGAACTCACACGGCTGACTCAATGTCTACAGTAAAATATAAAATAGTTATGAATGGAATATGGTCCGGGTGTGGTCAAAAAAACTCAAATAGTAAATAATTATACTATTATTGAGTCAACATTTCGCCCCACGTTGCAGGGCTTCGTCAGGGCTGTTTTGACGGGAGTCAAAGGCAGAGTGACAATAGATACCTCACTCTGACCGCACCCGGACCATATTCCATTCATCTATACACATGGTCAATCAATAATCTTCCAATAAAATAATTATCTGCTCCCGCCGGATTTGAATCCTAGTCCTTGGAGTTAGTAGTGTAAACAATAAACTTATAAATTCTTTTTTAATTCCAGATGTGACATAAGACATTTATGTACACTCTTTTCCCATTCATTAAACAGACCTATGACAGGTTTTGTAATGGAAACAATAAATTTATTCTATGTAGATGGTTTAATGTATGTGAACTAAGATGGACTGTATTGGAGTCAACAAATAGTTTAAACTACATCTGAACTGTTGTTTTCTTGACCCAACCCTAACCATACTCTTCTTAAATAATTTCTAATTACTAGTCATGATACACTATGAGTACATAGATAAGTGTAAAAAACTGTAGTTTAGTATAAAGAATTGACTGATTTAATATTTAATTGATTCTAATTTTGTTGTACTTTTAACAGTTTCTTGTTTATGTCATATTTTTCAATGAGTTTCCATGTTTTATGACCTACCAAAGTTTAAGGAACTGACTGACGTTTATTCCATTCCATTTATTTTTTCTGTTTATCTATTCTCTCTCAACCAATCTTTTTATGTATTTTAAGAAATTTATATTTAAAAATTATATGGACTTACGGAATTGAGCTATTGGGCTCCACTAAACCATCTAATTCCTTTCGAATCCAATCCTTACAGCCCAAAATCCTTCGTAAAATCCTTAATGCTCCTTACCTTGTCACAAATCAAATCATCCACCAGGACCTCAATGTCCCCTATGTTGCTGATTTGGCCAGAACCAGATACCAATCCTTCCACAATAAACTTCCCAACCACCCAAACCGACTCGTTTTTAACCTGGCTTCTCCTTCACTACCTAATAATCCTCCTAGACGTCTGAAAAGAAGATGGCCTCGAGATCTTCTCCTTTATAAGTGTTTTTGGAGTTCTATCATTGGGTAGATTTACTTGATGTGTATATATGTATACAGTTGTAAATAACAATAAATAAATTATTAAAAAAATATATTTAAAACTATTTCTTAATAGAAAGACTTTTGAAATAGGAAATATCAAATTCAAGCTCATTGATGAACAGCTATATGAAAGTGCCTCCCTGCACAGATTTTGTTATCTTAGACCAAAGATATTTTATTATCTCAGATTCTTCTTAATGGCTTAATCATGAGAAACCTGAACGACCTGGGCAGATTCCTTTGTTCCAATGTAGAAGATTTTAGAGTCTACGTTGCATAACATTAATAGATATCTAGCCTTGAAAACGCTCGACGGAAATGCGATACGATTGTTGTTGTTTGATTGTGGAAGAACGAATGATGTGTAGGAACCCCCTGTTTGTATTTTTGTAGTTGTTATATTAAAGGGTGCAATCGTTTGATTAGTACATATTATGAAGAATCAAGGTATGAAAGACCAGTGTTTTCGTGATAAATGATACAAGTACTTAGTGGTTAGATTATTCCTTCTTAAAGTAACTAAATAAAGGATAAGAAATAATTTTATTCCTCAATATTGTTGTTCAAAAACCAATTAACAAACCAGTAAATTTATTTTACAGCCAAGACGATTTGCACAAACTACTGTCAGATTTTATATTCAGCGTGGAAACGAATAAACAGCTCGAGCAAAATTTAGTCGCTGCAAATGGCTTGTTTCCAGACTTACACAACCAAGTATCTCCTGAATACATCAAGTTCGCTAAGAGATTTTACCAGTGCGAGGTTATTTCTCTCGACTACAGGACTCATCCTTCCGAATCTACAGAATTCATAAACAGGTAACAAGTTAATTGATAGCTGAGTTGCATAAAAAAAATTAACCCGGATCTGTGGGGTCTGGATAATGATACACTCTACTAAATGTGTTATCAATGAAAAATAAATTGTTTTAAACTTGTTCAATGCAATTAATTCATGTTTTATGAATATAAATAATTTTTAATAATTCTCTTCAGTTTTCTTATAATTATTTTGGAAAAATACACATTCAATAATGTTAGCAAAAAATTAACAGATACTGAATGATGTTTAGAAAAAAAATTACATTTTCTTTCTTTTCAGTTGGGTATCAAACAGGACAGAAGGAAAAATATCACAGATATTGGAAGATGTTGCTGAACCTCTCACATCGTTGATAATCGCAAATGCTTTTTATTTCAAAGGAAGCTGGGAGCAACCCTTCATGGAAAGGTTCACTAAAATGTAAGTTGTTTATTACTTATGAATACTTCTATGATGTGTATTATTGAATTTGTTGATATTTTTAAGTTAAGACTTACTAATCCGAACCACCACTTAAAAAAAAATTGAAAATTTTAATTTATGTCTGTAGTACTTATATTTGTACATACATTCAATAAAACCTTACGTTCTGATGTTTAAATAATCTAGTTGAAAATAACAACTCTTTTTATTTTAGATAAAATCCAAGGTATGCATTAAAATTTGGAAGCGTATTTATTTTCTTAATTTCTATATCGGTGGATATATTTAACTTTTTTATAAGTTAATCTTCAGTGGGAAATTGTATTGTTATTGTTGTTAGAGTTAATACGTAAGGGGAAGCCATTTTTGTTTGTCTAGCCAGGTCCTGTCCTAAACACTTTCATATTGCGAATGTAAATTGGGTTAAAAGAATTTTTATTTTTAACGTAAACTTAATCTAGATTTTCTACAAGAGAAATTACTTTTAAAAATGATAAACTCACTATTAGATTAGAAATTACTTTAAGAAGTCGTACAACAATTGACGAAGTATTTACAAGACATATTGAAAACATTAAATCCAATTTTTATATTATTTATTTTATCTTATCAGAAGGCAATAATATCAGCATTTAATAATAATAAGAGTGTTAATGCAAACTATCATTTCACAAATGAATAGTATAATTAAATAACACATTATTTAATATTTATAATAAAATAAATAAAAATAGTATTGTATTTTTGTAAAATAAATATCATTATTAATAAAATTTCAATACATTATTTCATTTTAAAAAGTTTCACTTACTCAATACTGGCAAAAAATATAGTTGACCGTAAAACTTATATATAACAAGATGGTCAGGGTTGCGGTAAAAAACAAAACAAATAGTTTATAACTAATCTTCTTAAATTTATATTTTCATTATGTGTAATATTCACTACGTTATATAATCAAGTCATATATAAAAACTGTAGTAATGAATTTGAAATTGATTTGTCATAAAATATATACTGGCGCTAACCCCTTCAACACGCAGACTGTATAATAACGTTTGGGCACAGAGGAAAAAATACAATTTTGATGGTAGTCGCATTTACCTAGCGTTGGTGTAGGGTGAATTCAAATTATCAGGCTTTGACTCTCTATTAATATTATTTATTTCTTTGAAATATAATAACGAAGCGAGGTGTAAGAGTTACCAACGCAATATAAACTATCTGCTGTCCTTTAACCTCTATATCTTATCACCTATTTAATGACAAAACCGCTCTTTGCCGCTGATGCCTTCATCATATGCTTAAATAATAACAATGGCATGTTAAATTATTTATCTAAAAGTAATATTTATCAAAACATGAAGCAGATCAATTAAAAAAACAAATGAGTAAAAAGCAACTAAAAGAAAATTTTCAAAACACATATTTACGAGAATTCATCAAAGGATGATTTAACACAAAACACTATAACCGAACTTATTAGTAGATAGAAATGAGAAAATAAATGAAAAAGCATCGATAGATATTTATTGAGGTGCGTCGAAAGATAGGAGTTTCTATCCTAATTTCATGAATTTGGAATAGGTAGAACCATAGAGATAGGCTTTGGCTGCTTCCTATATTAGGGGTATTCATGATCTTTAATTTAACATGTTAAATGGAGAAATATTTCCTTCTTTTACCATGTTAAAACGATATAACATTTGACATGGTTAAGACTCTGTTACTAGGGCTATTCAATGCATAATGACGTACCGCAACAGACCAGCTGAGCTTGTCATAATTTTGTTTGTTGTGTTGGGTTACTTG
This sequence comes from Halyomorpha halys, assembly GCF_000696795.3. Taxonomy (NCBI): domain Eukaryota; kingdom Metazoa; phylum Arthropoda; class Insecta; order Hemiptera; family Pentatomidae; genus Halyomorpha; species Halyomorpha halys. The sequence goes on along the minus strand of NW_027111275.1, from coordinate 14,730 downwards.
CTCGTAGTTTGTGATTTTTTTTTTTTTTTTGTTAGTATTATTTATCCGATTTGGGTGTTTTTATAACTAATAAAGCAAGGGATGACAATAATAATAATGTAATGACAGTTGTCAATTAGCTCATATTGGTTCTCTCTTCACAAGTTAGAAGATCAACAAGACACTCAGTGCCACATTTTCCACTTTTCACTTATTTAGGCATGTTGTAATAAATTATTTTAGTCTAAACTTAGAACTAAACAGTAACATAAAGTTTTGGGAGGAATGGTTATAAAACAAGTTGCTTTGAAAATCCGCTAGGAGCTTTTATGCATTTACCATTTAACATGACTTTAAATAGGGCTGCTCATAATCCTATACTTATAACATTTAACATTGTGAAACATTTTACATTTACCACATGAATATCCCTTTTGTATATTACATTTCACGTGTTATAGTTTTATTGATGAGTTATTAACACCTTCAACATGTGGAGCTGTAAAAGGGTGAGAATTGCTAGTGCTGCCCCAGAAAGGATTGTAGTAAAAAAAAGATAAATCATGTGAAGTTAATCCTGTCCTGTCCTAGATGGTATACCCTCAACAGAGTTACGTATTTATTACTGTCCATTTGTGAAGCCAACATTTAAACAACTATATTATTAAACTAATGTATTTACAACCCTATACGATAACTCTAGATTACAAAGTTAAGTTTAAATTAACAAAAATTATCAAGGCATCCATTTATAATATATAATACATATTTATGTTTTATACATAAGATATAATTCATACTTTTTTTCATGTTATAGGCAGAACTTTACCATTAACAAGAACGAAGTTGTAAAAGTACCTTTGATGGTGGGTATTCTAGAAGTGCCCTACTACCACCGCAAAGGAAGCCATAGGGTGATCGGGCTTCCCTACAAGGGCGGAGATCTGTTTATGTACTTCGTACTGCCTGAGAATAACCTCACAACCTTTGTCGAGAATCTCACCTATGATTCAGTAAAGGAATTCATGAACCAAACGACTCGTCAAAGGGTAGGCATTACTGAAATTCAAATGTCTTTTTTTTTTTTTTAAACCATTTTTACTATTACTTACTGGAAAAATGTTTATATAAATCAGAGATATATCGATCTTCCAACATACTGTTTGTGACACACGTGATATGTTAACACGTTCTTCAAGGTTCACTAGCCGTTTACAATGCTTGGGCCTAATGAGCCTTTTTCTTTCCTTTCTTTCCGTCCATTGTATTAATGAGACAATCCAGTTTAGACCCGGACCGGCTTGGATTGGGCTTACTGAACAACAAAGAATTCAATATTGAGCTGGTAGTTTAGTCTTTTAATGCCATAAATTAAAAAATATTTTGGTGAAAGAATATTGACAGAAAAAAAATGTAATCTGCAATGCCATGGCTACAACAATCATGCCCAATAACGTATGTAGAAAACTAAAGAGAAGCTGAATGAGGGATCATTTCGTTTAAAAATACAATTTTATGTCATGTGTGGAGGAGGTATCACTGCGTACTGCTCTCCTTCATGTGTGGAGGAGGTACCACTGTGTACTGCTCTCCTTCATGTCATTTTCCTTACATGAACAACTCATTCAGTTGTCATGTCAAATGGCAGGTGTGAACTAAGAGGTGAAAATAAAGATATGCAGATTATATATATATATATATATATCAGTTGTTATATTTATCCTCATCATTCTGACTGATTATTTTTTTTTTATGTATACCGTCGTTGCAAAACCAAACTGGCGTGTTTAGAAATTTCGTTTTACTAGTTTTTGATGAAGTGTACTCTTCAAATCCAAAAAATACGATATATTAACTTTTGATAATTTGTAATGTGATATTCTTCATTTACATTTGGCTTTTGCTTTCCTTTTATAATTTTTTATTTTAATTATAAATTTTCATACATCATTTGTCTAATTATTTTTCTTATTGCATAGGTAATTGCGGCCATCCCGAAGATGCGGGTGGAAGCCAGCCTGGAACTGTCTAAGGCACTGTACTCCTTGGGCCTCCGCTCGCTCTTCTACAACGCTAACCTGGAACACCTCGGCAGGGGGAGCTTTGTGAGCGAGGTGGTGCACAAAGTAGCCGTCGAACTGACGGAAAAAGGCACAGAAGCCGCAGCCTCCACCAGCGTCATCATCCACCGGGACGGCTCCATGCCGCTCTTCAGGGCCGATCGACCTTTCCTCTTCTTCATATCGCACCAGAAGACGAATGCCATTCTGTTTTGGGGAACAGTCTTCAGGCCGGTCGTCTGAAGGACACAGGGGTAGGCGCCTTTCGCACTATCCTGTTTTTCATAAATATTGTTTCTCCGTTTATCAAACTAAGTAGACTATCTCAACAACTGAAGATCGTAGATGAACGTTTAAAATTAAATGTTAAATCACTTTGGAGTTCCTTTTTAAAGGGGAGGATCAACACCATTCCTCTCCTTCCTCTCCTCCCAAAAAAGTTTAAGATAACTCAGACAAACAATTAATAAGTATAACTTATAGGCATTTAACGTTTCGTGTTTCTATTTGTTCTGTGTTAGATTCGTTATTTTATTTAAGGTGTTTTAAACCTTTTCATTAATTTCTAAAATCTTAAAAATATATAAATTCCTCTGGGTCATTTGATATCCGGCCTTTAAATCCCATCTTCCCGGTATTTTATTATGACAGTAAATTTTGAAGCTATTATATCATTTATTTAATTTAACCAAAGATTTATCATAAAAAGTAAATTATGTAAATTTAAGTAATATGAAGTTATTTCTTATTCAAAAATACATCCATGACCTAAAAAAAAGTCGTGTAATTGTTAAAGTCCAATGTTATTTATCATATACATAAGAATTTGGTCAAGAAAAAGTAACTAAATTTTGTTGATTTTTTAAAACATCTTACTTGAGTGGATAATAGAAAGAATATACGATGTAATAGAGGTATATTTATGTAATGATCTTTACGTTAGAATTTATTTATTAAGGGCTGTGAAATATCGGCTAGAATCAAAATTAGGTTTTAAGTAGCTGTCCAAACCTCCAGATATACTTCCAGATAACTATTTGATTGTTATTAACAGTTTTACTACTGTCATTGTAATGAAATTACTTGCTTTCGAATGACAGTATCCTAGAAATTCTATAGTCCTACTTGTGTAATTTGAAATAACCCTTTGTGTTATTTCAAATGGTGTTCTAGTCATTCATAAATTCAAATATATCATTAATATAATTATAAATGTATATGTAAGCATATTTAATAGCATAGCATCATATTTATAAAATGTTGTTTTATATATTAAAACTTTAAGTGTAGTAAATTTTTGTACACTTCTAATACGTATTTGTTATTTTTAACCTTCTATCAGATACTTTGAAGATAACATACAGAGATGTTTTACCCTCCAAAATTATATCTCAAAGTCCAATCAAGATTAAAATTATATCCCTCAAGAGCAATATAATATAATATTTTTCGACTTATTTATCAAAATAAATGGAGGGTTTTTATGTATAACATAGCCTACATTTAAAGTTCGTTCTTAAACAAAAGGAAAGTATTTTTTTAATTGTCTTACTGAGCGCCATGTCTTCAAATTTCGTAAATAGACCTTAATTAAAAATTTGTGCCTGGGAGTCCCAGGCATTAGAAGTTTCACTTCTTAGGTTCTGGCATTTGTTGATAATTTTATAATTTCAAAATTAGGAATGGAATTTGACTGAGGAAAATCTCTTTTAATTAAATGAAAAATACCTTTTAATTTTATTTTATACTACTTTATTTACTGAGAAAAGGAAGTTTCACTTTTTTCTGACCCAGGACTTCTGTGCCTTTAGAGACTTAACTTTTTTTTTAATTTATTTATTTAAGGTGATTTACAACTCAACTGTACAAGTAATAAATACAATAAGTAAATACGTTGTATGTTTCATTTAGACTTGAAAATCTTGGGAAGGAACCATCCATTGGTGGCACTTCAAGCAATTATTTAAATTAGAAGGTCCCGTGGCCATCTTCTTCACAGACGCCTCAGAGGGTTATCAGGGATTGTTAAGGATGAAAGATTAAGAATTAATGGGTAAGGAGTTTGGAATGAAAAGACGCATATCTGTGGGACTTAACTTTAAAAAAAAATACTACTCATTGGAATATTTAATTATTCATTATATATAAGTAAATCAGAATAAATTATCTGGTGTGTCAAGTACTTTCCAAACCGGTTTAGGTAAAACTGCATTACACAAACTGTTATATGTCTCATTGCTAATACTGGTCTAGTCGGGTCAATGTAGGCCTTTAACTATCTTTTAAAGAAATATTTAGTGTGTTCGGGAGTTTGTATGTTGTCACATTTATAATATTTGTAAAAAATGTATTATTTTCGACCTATGCGTAAATAATATTTCATTTTTATCGTAAGTTTGTTTTTTCACTGAATAAATCGAGTATTTTATTAGCTTTCAACTTTCTCAGGACGAAATAGGACATTTTTGAAATAAACAGAGTCTAAATATGTGCACCTTCAACGTAATGCCAGATGCTACTACCTCACTTAAGAATACTGGTTGGATAGACTATTTTAATTAAAGGACTTGAAACTGAACCAAGATGAATTTATTTACAATTTGTAGATTTGTTGAACAAGAGAGACATATTAAAGGCTAAACTACATATTACAGGATAACTACAGGTTATGTAGGGTTAGCCAAAAGATATATGGGAATTTTTAATTTATAATTTTGAAGTGAGCGGAGCGAAAATGAATCATCGATGGGTCGCTGAGCAGATAGATCAGGTTAATGCATCAGATATGAACAGAGTGCACTTACCCAGATGGACTTTATATGGGTGAAGGCAGTATCCTCTTCCTTCTCTTTTTCTCTTCTCCCATTGTTACTCTTCTCTGTTCTCCAGTTGTGCGGCCCTCCCCGTTCTTGCTACTCCCTCCACCCCCCGCCGCCTGCGGCTCCTGGACCAATATTGTAACCCCCGCCTTCAGCGGACCCAGCCTAACCCCTTGTAATGCCATGTGGCAATGGAAGGGCACTAATACATGTATTCGTATATATATATATTCATTCTCTGTAAATGTTAAGTAAATTAAAGAAGGTAAGAAAAAAAAAAACGCTTCTCTAAGTTAATCTTCCATCGTAATCTTCAGTGAAAACGAAAGAAAATCATATAGAAAAAGATGGCTATTTCTCCTCTGGCTTTAGCCAAAGCTCGCTAGCGAGTGTCTTATGTTATCTCGGTCACATAGGGCTTGTGTTAATAATGCAACATCCATATGCTTATAGTATGGGTGCCCCCCTTGTTTAAAATCTTCCGTTTAATCGAAACAAAATCAATACAATAGTATTTAATTATATTTTGGACCAACATTCGAACCATTTCTTTTTTATACACAGATATCATTTCGATCAATGATTGTTAAATCACCCACAAATGAATTATTTTTTTATTAAATATAAGAAATTTTAATAAGTCAATTATGCGAAAGATAATTATGTACTGTTCAATTTTAATTAATATTGTATTGATAATCAATAATCCAAACAGCCAAAGCATAAAAGTCAATTTATTAAATGTAACAAATATTATGGAGGTGAGTTGTTTTTTGCTATGAAAGTGGCTAATGAATACCCAGTAAGATAATGGAGACTACGACTAAATAGTCCTTGGAACGTCTCAAGAAGGCTAGCCTTGGATACAAATGAATACGGAAGGAGGAACTCCGCAAAATCTTCAAAGGTCAGAGTATTCTGATAGTCCCCAGAAGGGAGGGATAGCTTATTCAACGCCAAGTTTTGGTTAATTTAATGAAAACTATACGTACATACTGGTCAAAATTGCCAACCATAGTTGGAGGGAATAAAAAATGGTGGCTATTTCAAACTCTACAAAAAATAAATTTTTCATTTGAGGCTCTACATCATCAAAACTACCTAAAATACTCAAAAACCTAATGGAGGATCGTTTAAAGTAGAAAAATTTGCTAAAATATGAGCCCTAATGGAACTGTTTATGTTCAATAGTTTCCAAGATACACTTTTAAAAATACAACATGTTTTTTGCAAATAATGAAAAATCAATACTTCGTTCATTTATTTAGGCAAATATTATAGAACCTACAACTCCTACAAGCGACGTCTAGAGGTCCCACGTTTTTTAGCTTTGTGGCGGCCCCACGAAATGAAAAACTTGACTTCCCCCTCACCATGGTTAGAATAGGTTGGTCATCTCTAGATAACCTCTGTATGTCAGAAATGACCAGAAAGTGGGTCATAAAAAAAAAAAAAAGTTACTCAGTAGTCCTCAGTCGGGTTGCAGACTTTTTTTTTTTGGTCCTCCTGTTGGTGTTAATGTCTGAAAAAGTGGGTTAGTGCAGTATTAGAGGCTATCGAAGAACTTGGCGTGCCTCTGTGAGGTGAATTCCGTCACTGTTGGTAGTCCAAGTGTAATATGGATGTAGGCAATTTTCGCTCTTTGGTAAGTAGTATGCTTTAGAATACGTTTCGTAACATAGGAAACTGTTGCAGTTTCTTTGCTGTTGTCCATGCTATATTAGCCAGCATAGCTTAGGAGATCTGCTAATGATTAACCCTGTAAGCGTTGGTGCTAACCAGCTCTATTTTCTTATAGCAGTGGCGAGCTAGTGTCAGGTATCTGTCAAGGGTACCACTACACTGTCTACCGGTCTGTTCTCGTACACAGCGAAGAAGTATTCCAACAATAGTTAATGACAGGGTACATTAACTATTGTTGGAAAGAGTCTTTAGTTTATTAAAACAGAAAGCACATATATGTATTTATCTGTTGATAACTATAAAACAATATTAACTGAACGCAAACGTGTAGATGCTAAGATTAATGAAACGCCCTTTGGTTTGTGCTCGAAAACCGGAAAATTCAAATATCTCATCCCCACGCCTGTGCATGAGTGCATTAGCCATTTGACAAACTTATGATAGCACATTTAGGATTCTAGTGTTACTCCTGTCAAAAAAAAGTATTGTTGAGAAATATAAAGCTCTGAAAACTAATAGTAAATGTTTGTCGTAAGACAATTCAATCACGTTTTAAAGTTGCAATGGAACATAAGAGTTATGGTTAAACTTTAAAACAACATTTTAGTATTCTAATAATAACGTCATACCAAAGATATTGATCAATAAATAGTAATTGTTTGGAAAAAAAACACGTTTTCTTGAATTAAGTTTTGTTGGTCTTAAGCGCATAAAATTTATATTAGCACGAACAACAATGGAAAATCATTATATTGAAGGTTCGAAATAATAATTATCTGCATGGCATTAAAAATATAGTATCTTGGTAATTATCAATTCTCATGTTCGCCAATAGGGATTAGATCACGAAATCATCAAGTATTCATGTCAATCCGTGATATCTAGATATTAATAATCATTAAAAAGGATGGTCACGGATGTGTCGTGTTCCTCATTCAGATTTTCAACAAAATGAACTCCGTGTCATCCAGAATTGACATAGCACCTATAAGCCCAATAAGTTCAAAAAGATTTTATAAAACTAAATCATTCAAAGCTATAAGATCTGTATGGTTTGTATTCAGAGTTTTTTTGGAGTTCTCATCACTTCATGGATTCATTCATATAACAGCAAGGAGAAGGCATCCAATAGAACAGTAAGTTGAATATTTTACTATAGTTTGCATTGGGAAGTATTTTAAATCATTGATTTGAGTAGCTCTGTATCCTGGAGCAATTACAATCTATATATGAATTTCAAAGTCAGAATAATTAATCTGAAAAACATATATAATATGATTGTAGTGGTAAAAAACAAAATAATATTTCTGATTTCACAGAAGTACGAAATGGTCTAGGAATGGTCTAGCAATCTAAATTTTCTGAAATAATGAATCACTGATCATTTTGTTGGAATTTAAAATCAATTAATTTTATCAGCAGTGACCAACTGAATGGACGTAAATAATAAATTGATGTCATACTTACAAATCAATCTCTAAGGTTTTTTCCTGTTTTTCTTTCCTGTAATTTAATTGGGAGTCATTCCACGTATGCTCTCCTTGACCGTATGCCAAAAACATAGATTAAAACATCCATAAGATAACATAAAATCAAAGATGTATATTTACATTACAATATATTTAATTCTGGAAAAACTGAAATATTCACTATATTTAACTTTTTTTTTTATTCTTATTTTTGTTGATGTTTTTGTTTTTATCCTTATAAGGTCCTCTGTGATTCAAATATATAGAATTGCTCTATAAATCTTTTGTAACTAATTACATTGAATAGTCTTCGATTAAAATTCTCTGAATTTCAATCTTATCTAGGCAAACGATGAACAATCATTCAATAGAATTCAAAGATGAATCATAAGAATGTTCAAATACGGAATATATTGCAATACCTAATCAGCAAACAGGAAAACTATTTTTGCGAACTGCCCAAAAGTTGATATTAATTTTGTTAAAATGCTGAGGTGAAGAAAACTTCCAATAAGAATATTCTATTCTATATTTTGTACTTGTACAACGTTTCGGGATTTACCTCAGACTCATGTACTATTTTATCCTAAAATTGTAACAAATAATTTAATCTTATCAAAACTTTTTATCTGTATGTTATATGCATCTTGTCTTACTTGCTGCCAATGACCGAAACCTCCAACATAACATAAATGTCCTTGAAGAGGAATTATCCACAATAAATATGAAATTTTTGAAGGGTTGGAGGGCAGAGATTAGAGCAGATCGAGAGTTTTAAATATCTGGGAGCTCACCTCAATGAAAGCGGTTACATTGATGAGGAAGTGACCCAAAGAATTGGAGTGGCAGGGAAGATGTTCAGTATGGTCTGACGGGGTCTCCTGGGATAAAGCAGACCAAACTAGCCGTCTATAAATCGACCTTCCTATTCTAACTTACTCTTCAGAATCGTAGACCCTCACCTCAAAACACAGAAATCAGTTACAAACATTAGAAATGAGGTATCTTCGGAAAATAGAAAGAAAGACACGGAGAGATAGGATACGGAACGCCACCATACGGGCCAATCTCGACGTCAGACCGGCTGAGACCTCTCTGTAGGAGCACAAACCAAGATGGTTTGGACATCTTCTTAGGATGGACCCAGATAGAAGCGCCAGGAAGACTTAAGAGTCCCGCACGGAAGGAAAAATATCCAGAGGAAGGCCTCACATCTCCTGGGAGGACAGTGTAAGGGGGGCATTCAGAAAGCGTGGAATGAATTGGAGTAGGAGAAGAGAGTTGGTTCAAGAGAGAGACATTTTTGAGACAAACTGTAAGCGGAATCCTCACACTGCACAGCGGTAGAAGAGGGAATTACTATGATGATGATGATGATGGTATAAGTATACAATTAAAATTCTTGTAATCAATGTTTACCTCATATTTGTCAATTTTATCAGTTTCTATTGTGAAATTTTGTCATTTAGACTTCAAAATTTTTTTTTTAACAACCACATTATTTAGGACATTTATTTACCTTCACTAGTGGTGCATTCAGTCATCTCTGTAGCACAAACCAATGGACCTCTTTGGACACATGAATATACCTAATATGCTGTTTTTATACCTCCTTATTTATAAGTCCAATATTTAATCCATTTTGCAATTTATGCTAAAAATTATGATTTTTTATATTTATATGACCAGCCTATTTATCATTTGTATTTATATATTTGTATCTGTTTATAAATTTACACTTCATATACAACAATTTTAACACTTTTTAGCAGGCAATCCTGCCCAGGTCATTAATTTCAGTTAAATCACCCTTTTTTCTCAATTTTCCATTAAATTTTTACAATTTTAAGTACAGATTAACTTAACACTATTATTACTATTTTATCGCACAATATTTTTTATGATATTGAGTGATAGGGGATGGGAAAATTGACAAAATGAGATGATTTGTCTGAAATTAATGGCCATTAACCTGGGCAGCATTGCCTGCAGAAAGTTTTTAAATTGTTGGCTATGAGGTGTAAATTTTTAAACTTGATAGAAATTATTTTATTTAAACAACAAAACCAGTCTGAAAAAAATGAAAAGATATTTTTGGTATGACTAAATACCATGTACGATATTTGAAATTCAATGAAAAGCGAATGCAGTGTTTTTGAAACAACGAATTTTAGTTTTAGAATTTAAGATATAACTGTACAAAAAATGCTTGTATTAATCTACATAAATATTTGCGTTTGCATATTTTTAAATATAAATTAAAAAGAATCCACTAATATTTTGATATACATAAATATTATTGACAAGAGGCCCAATATATAGATAAGAAGAATGAATCAGTAATGGTATAGTTATTGGTCCTCCGATTCACCTGCAATGACTAAGAGTGAAAGGAATTTCAAGGCTTTGACAACACTCTTAGTCACAATGAGACAAAGAAGCGTTCATGATTGACACAATGGTTTGCTCTAGAAACTGCTTTACACAAGTTAGACATTATAAAAAAAAATTACATGCTTATTGAACTATTCCGAATTCATTTTATTTTATTATTTCCGAATTATTTTTATTTTTATTTTATTTTTAATTACAGGACCTTTTTCGATTTAATCTTTAGAAATATGTTGAAGTTTCTTGAGAGCCTTATGGAAGGAAAAACTGGGCAAAATTAAGAGCTCGTTCTCAAAATGTCTTAATTTGAGCTTTTATGGATTTTTGCATAATGTTGGCTCAAAATTTCTTGAGTCTGATTTAAAATTAACTCTATAATTAATATTTTCTGATATTTAAATGGCCTCAAGTATTTTTTTTTTGGAAATTAAATAAAAGCTGTTATTGATGATGGCTAGGTTGGCTAATAGTTGGACATTTAAAGTTATTAATAATGAGTTTGAGGACTTCGGGTGTAATTCATTTTAATTGAAAAATATTTTCAGTCCCAAAAGATATATCAGGAAAACATCTATAAAATAGTATATCTATACAAAATCTATTTTACGGATGCCTGACGTGGCCTTTTACACTAAGGGATGAACAGAGCCCTAAGGTTTTCGAAAATAAAGTATTAAGTAAAATATTCGGACCGAAAAAGGATTAAATGAACCGAAAAATGAATTAACGGGAGAATTTAGGAGACTAAACAACACTGAATTAAGGTAATGTAATTCAAGTTATAGCATTGCAGCGTATAAGATAGGCGTGTAAAGTTGGAGGGCTTAGTAACGTGCGAATCCCCAAAATGTTAATAAACACTGAACCGACGGGTAGACAAAAACGTAGATGGGAGGATTCCATTAAAACTGATTTAGTGGAATTGGGTTTGGAAGGACATCACTAAAGGATATATGTAGAGAGCGATTTGTGGTATCGGCATCGAGCCTTCGGGTTATAAAATCTATTCAACTGGTACGAAATCTATAAAAAAAGGATATCAAATATTTCAATTAAATCGAAAATCTCACAAGAGAATAAAAACGAAAAAAATATTAGAATCTTTCCATTTTTTTTTCCTATTAAAAACCAAACAAGTTTTTTGAAGTTTTTCTATTTAAGAATTTAAATGGATTTTTCTAAAACATTTTTATCTACTCATTCATTTTTCCTTGAACCTATGCTAGCTGTTATTGATCTTAAATGACGATTAATGGTTCGGACACTTCATCACATTAAAGATATTATAGGTTCAACTTTTTTTAACTCAGATTTAGTCAACCTAAACACTTGTAGGAATTAAAAAATTAACAATAAGTTTTCTTATTTTAATTCTGATATAACATTTTTAGTACAGTATGGTGTGTAGCAGTAGCAATGGCAATTTGGGGAGCCACAACACTCAGTTTACAGACTTGGAAAAGATTTCAGGAAAACCCGACTGTGGTGTCAATGGAAAGGAATTATAAGGATTGGAATACTTCGTTTCCATCGATCGCCGTTTGCCCTAATGCAAAGTACAACGAAGAAACTTTGAAAAATGCTGTTAATAATTCCATGTAAGTTTAAAACAGTATTTTTTTTTTCCCATTAATTTCAGAATACCATTACTAATTCTGTCTGAATTCCCCCAAAACGTTGGAAATAAAAAAATAATTAATTATTACAAGCCTTCCTATCTTAAAACTATTACAAAATATTTTTAGGTTTTCAAATATAAAAGACAAAGAAGGATTCAAGAAGTTCCTAGTCGAATTAAGTAATGTTACGTTCGGTCACTTCGATGAACTTACATTCGATTTCAAAGAACTTCATCCAAGACATTACCTGAAGGCGATTGTCCTATCCAAGTACCCGTTCACCTATAGGGTCAGCAACAGTAATCCCGAACACTACAATGTTATGGACCTCAACAGTTTTATCTCTGAACTGGGTATCTGTTACTCCTACAATTCGGACTCAACCTACTATAATAATCCAAGGTAAGTAGCTATTTTAACTAGTGGTTAAAAAAAAAAATTAAATATAAACATTATTTTCTATTTTTTATTATTATTTTCCTTTCGCCGCAAATCCAAAATACCTACAAATATTTGGCAAATAAAGTAACAAACGTCCTTATCCACAAGTTTGTGTGTTTGAAGGAGGCTAACATGGTGGACGTCGGAATTGTTTTGGCTAGTAACTTCGATTTACAATATTTTAATTATAAAAAGGAACAAAATAAAGATCGGCGAAATGAATGGAAAAGTAAACAGCGGCAAAGAAGGCGGTAGAAGATGAAAAATTATAGAAATGGAATAGTGCAAGAACTCCAGAGGAGAAAAAAGGCAGTTATCTCACCCCAATTTTTGATTACTTTATTGAAAACTATGTATAATTAACAGTCAAAATTGACGAGTCTGCCAAGCATAAGAAAGGTAAATAAAAAATGGCGGCTGTTGCAAAGCGATAAAAAAAACTAATTTTTCATTCGGAGCTCTATAGGAACAACACAAGAAAACCTAAGAGAACGTCATTGAAAGAAGAGTAAATTTGCTCAAATATGAGCCCTAATAGAGTTATTTACGTTATATAATTTCCGAAATATAGCTTTTCAAAAAGCAACATTTCATAAAATTGTTGTATGGGACGTACTGAAAGATCAGTAGTTAGTGAATTTATTTTGAAAAATTTATATCTCAAAAACCATTTGACGTACTGATGTCTATTAGCACTCAAATAAAAGCTAGTTTAATGAGCTATAATGTAGTTTATGGTCTTTATCTTCGTAGGAGTAATAGTTTACATAAAATTTGCTAACATTAAATGATTTATAGTTGTTCTGACAAATTTCCATTTGCCAAATTTATATTCATATGTGGATATCATAAAAACTACTATCCCTACGAAGATAAGTGTCATAAACTACTTTATAGTTAGTTAAATTTCCTTTATTTTGAGTGTTAGCAGACATATGTGCGTCCAATGGTGTCTGAAATGAAGTTTTTCATAAATCAAACTAATTGTCTGAACAACTATAAATCAATTTATTTTAGCAAATATCATGAAAACTACTATTTCTACAAAGGTAAAGGTCATAAACATCTTTATAGTCCATTAAACTAGCTTTTATTTGAGTGCTAATAGACATTTGTACGTCACATAGTTCCTGAGATATGGATTTCTCAAAATAAATTAACTAACTACTAATCTTTGGGTAGATTTTTAATAAAAGCTATATCTCGAGAACTATTGGACGTAAATAGCTCTTTTAGGGCTAATATTTCGGCAAATTTATTCTTCTTTAAATAATGTTCTTTTAGATTTTCTAGTGATGTTGGTAGTTTTTAAGATATAGAGCTCCGAATGAAAAATTAATGTTTTTTTAAGGTTATGAAACAGCCGCCATTTTTTATTCCCCCTATCAATACTTGGCAGACTCATCAATTTTGATTAGTAATTATACTTAGTTTTCATTAAATTAATCAAAAATTGGGGTGATATAACAGCCTTTTTTTCTTCCCGGCTCTTGTACTAGAACTAGATAACCTATAAGTTCAAATTTCGTTTCAGAACTTTTATTAGGTACTTGTTAATTTAATTACTCAGATATTTAGTATCCTTATAAACGTATATTTGGGGTATGTTAAATAAAAAATAAACTGTCAAATTTAATAGTAAAGATTTGAAACAATTTATTGATACATATCAAATATACGCTCTTAAACTAGAGTTAATTATTGACTCAGCAGGTTGAAGAAATTCTTTAATTAATTAAAACTTGTAGAGTACAAATATTGATTTGTTGGTAGATCAAAAACAATTCTATTTCACTTGGGGCTCAGTAGAAGCACTTGCTCAAACGCCCATTGATTCATACCCAAACATCGACACTCGAATAGCCAACTTGTCCAAGGCAAATAACCTACCACACGTATGCACATGAACGATTTTACCATGGTTTGGCAATTCTGTACGGTCTTCAATCATAAGAGAGATGTCAGAGTATGGTATAAGGAGACTCTCTGGGTGAGAATTGTGGATAAACCAGAACATACCACCGAAAGGAGCTTAAGAAAATAGGAGCTTTTATTATTATTCTTTTAAAAACCTTGTTATTATTAAAACATGAATAACACTCTATTCTTATATAATTTTTTATTCTTTTGTGAGGTGAGGATTAAGATTAATTCCAACAAATCCCATCAAATCACCTTCATCCTTCATCGTAAACCTACCGACTGCCTTACAGTTTCATTTAATAATGTTACTCTTACCCCTGTCGAACAGATCCGCTACCTTGGACTA
>NW_027111274.1:71440-73123 GCF_000696795.3 Halyomorpha halys | reverse complement strand
ATAAAAAATTGATAACTGATAATTGAATAGTACAAAATTTTAATTGATAGATAATCGTGGAATTGAACGGTAGTAAATTGAAAACAGTGACAGATGAAATATAATATCATGTAGGTAAGAAGATGTGTATAATATAATATATGAAAGTAGTGTCTAAAAAAAAAAACTGAAAAATTAAATAAATAAATTGAATCTACAAATTAAACATTATGACAAACAATGAAAAATAGTGAGTATATACAATAGGAAAAGGTAGAATATGGAGAAAGGGAAAGAATAATGTAACAAATATGAGAATGAGAAAGGAGACTTACGTTGTGGCGTAGAAGGAAGGCCTGCAACTGATTGATGTAAGAGTTTATTTGAAAATTCCGCTAGAGTGAGCTAAGGCTAGAAACGTAATTGTCAAGAAAGACCGTTATGACACAACAGTTGATATGAAATACCAATGATAAAAAGGTCAAGTTATAGTTTAAAAGAAAAACATAAAACCAATGATATGTAAAAATACGGAGCCCAAAGGTCAAAAAATTATGAATACAAATTAATAAGAATAAAACATATTTTTATACAAACAATAAAATTGAAAATAGATAATGATTGATAAAAGAAAACGAATTATGGGTGCTTTAATAAGTTAACTATTTGGGAATAGGCTAGGGATAGGTTTTGTTTATCTGTTTTGTGATTGACTGGGGAAGCTTCTAATTGTATAAAAATGCTTTCGCATATTAATCGTTTGTCGTGGTTAGGGACAGAAGCTAGTATGGTGGTATTGTCAAAATCAAAAGTGTGTTTCAATGTTAAGCTATGTTCAGATAATTTAAAAGCCATGAAATTACGGGAGGAGACGGAATATTTGTGTTGGGTTATGCGGTCTTTAAGTAAATTTTTTGTTTCGCCAATGTAGGATGCATTGCAATTAGAAGTGGAACAAGGGATACGGTACACAACCTGGGAACGGTATTGAGGAGGAATTGGATCTTTAAGATTGGTGTAAATAAAAGACAGTTTGTTATGGGCTTTGAGGGCTAGACAGAGGTTTGGGATGGAGGAACGTAATTGTTTTTGAATGTTGTCTGTAAGAAAGCATATGTAAGGTAATGATCTGTATAGGGGGATGGAAAAAGATTGCAGAGAATTTTGTGTAGATGGGGTACGGTTTTTATAATTGTAAAAGATTTTGTCGATGATTTTTGGAGTGAAGTTGTTGTTTAAGCAGAGAGGTGTCCCAGTCTCGTAGGAGAGTGGAGCGTGAAAAGGAAGTTGAGTATGGCAGCAGCTAAGACTAAGGCCATACTCATTAGAGGCTCCATAGACAGGGCTCATCCTATCACCCTGGATATCCAAGGAGAGAGGGTTAGACTGGGTGAGGAGGCAACATATCTTGGTGTGAGGATAAGAAGAAGATTCGATGCCACTTCTCACCTGGTGTATCTAAGAAGGGCGCTACTTTGAGAAAATTCTTCCCTACCGTTCTTTCTAGACTGAAGGCTAAATGGCTCCTGCCAGACTATTGGGTCTAACAGATCCTAACAGGACACGGGGGATTTCCGATTGGACCAGCCTGGTAACTGCAGCCCGCTGTTTCAGCAATTCCAGGAGGAATACAAGGATCAGAGGCGAGAACTCTGGCGAGCTATCAAATAGAGTAAGCGACGTTGCTGGAAAGAGCTTTGTGAT
>NW_027111274.1:69448-70454 GCF_000696795.3 Halyomorpha halys | reverse complement strand
AAGGATAGGACCTTGATATGTTCGACAGAGGACGGCTGGAGAAGGTTTAAGGTGACTGGCGGTGTACCCCAGGGCTCGGTGCTGGGACCTCTGTTGTGGAATGCGATGTACGATGGAGTCCTTAGGCTTAGTCTACCAGAGGGTTCCGAAATAGTGGGCTTTGCTGATGATATCGCAGTGGTCGTCGAAGCAAAGTATAAAGAAGAACTTATTCTAAAGGCCAACCATTGTGTCACTTCGGTTCGAGATTGGCTAGAATCTGTAGGGCTGGAACTAGCTGACAGTAAGACAGAGGCCCTTCTCGTCAGTAGCAGGAAAGTAAGGGAAGCCATAACCTTGAGAGTAGGTAGGCAAGAGATCCAGTCCAAGCCTTCTTTGACTTACCTCGGGGTAAGAATCGATGACAGACTCCGGTTCAGAGAACATATCCAGCGGGTGAGTGATAAAGCGGCTAGAGTAACCACCGCACTGTCACGTTTAATGCCCAACATAGGCGGACCCAGGAACAGCCGTAGGTTATTAATATCCTATGTGGTCCCATCCATTCTGCTCTACGCAGCTGCGATATGGAAGGATGCATTGGGTACTGAGGCCTACAGAAGAATTCTTTCCCAGTCTTGCTTAAAGTACCTAGGAGTCATGATCGATGCACGTCTCCGCTTTAGTGTTCACACGGAGTATATAAGCACCAAATCTGCTAAAGTTGCATCCTGTTTGTCACGTCTCATGCCAAACGTCGGAGGTCCCAAAGAAAGTAGGCGAAGGCTTCTGGCTACTGTTGTCACCTCCATTATGTTATATGCAGCCCTGATTTGGAGACAAGCGATGGTTACCATATCATACAGGAGACAGATAGTTTCAGTGTACCGCAGAGTTTGTTTAAGGACAGTTAGTGATGCCAGACTGTCGAGGAAACCGCGGAGCACGTGTTTTTCTCTTGTACTCGCTTTGCAGTAGAAAGAAGTGAATTGGAGAGAGATTGTGGAGGACGCATCACTCCAGAAAA
>NW_027111274.1:63040-67479 GCF_000696795.3 Halyomorpha halys | reverse complement strand
GCGGAGCACGTTTTCTTCTTCTGTCACCGCTTTCAAGAAGAAAGAAGAGACTTCCGACGTGTTTGCGGCTCATACCCAACAGCAGATAATATTTTCAATATTATGCTGCTTAACAAAGATTATTGGATGGCAGGCCAACGATTTGCTACACAGGTGATGCAGACGTTAAGGAACGAGGAGAGAGATAGGCGAACCAGAAGATAGCCTAAAACAATGAGGCGGCACTCAGCCAATCACCCCCATGATGTAATGCCTAGCGGCGGTCCCGTGGAGGGTGAGATACAGGTGTAGGGCGGTGGTTTTAGCACATATGTCTCCAGTATGATTTGGTAACCATCACATCTTTCCAAATTGGAGCTCCAAATGGTATGATCGAGTGGACATCAGTAGCAAAAAGCCTTCTGCTACTTTCTCTGGGACCTCCAACGGGTTTGTGTTCTGCAAGCTGTAGGCCTATCGAAGACAGCCAAGCTCGTACCGCAGCAACAGTCTGTTTGGCAATAAGGGTAACTTCTAGCAATAAGTAATTTGCCGCCACTACTACAGAAACATCATCGGCGAACCCAACAACTGTGGTTCCCTCCGGCATAGTCACCTTGAAAATTGCATCGTACATGACGTTCCACAGAAGCCCTAGTACAGAGCTCTGTGGGACACTACCAGTCACCTTGTCTCTCCTTTGGTCAATGTCTTAATGATAAAAAAGAACTCTGTCCTTAAAGTGGTCTGTAAGCACTCTCATAAGATAGACTGGCGCCATCATAGTTCGTAGGGCATCTAATATACAAGTCCATCTTGCTGTTATAAAAGCATTCTTGAGATCTATAGTGATGATTGCTGCATAACCCTTAGCACCTCTCCTCCACCTTGCTCCTGCACATTGCTGTACGAGCCGTCTCGACTACTAATCCAATAGTATCTACCATGGGTTGATCTTTAGGAAATCCATATTGAGCCTTGGAGAGGCCATTTACACCCTCCGTGAACTCTTCTAGCCAGTGGGAAAGAATTTTATTCAATGCCTTACCTATAGTTTCTAATAAACAAATTAGGTTGATGAGCTTTCGCGAATGCAGGAATTGAAGAGA
Source organism: Halyomorpha halys (assembly GCF_000696795.3). Classification (NCBI taxonomy): domain Eukaryota; kingdom Metazoa; phylum Arthropoda; class Insecta; order Hemiptera; family Pentatomidae; genus Halyomorpha; species Halyomorpha halys. Next base: position 66,391 of record NW_027111274.1, on the reverse strand, counting down.
TTGATAAAAAGATTCGCCCGTTATCTGAGAGCCATATTTGGAATGCCGTCCAATCCTGGTGCCCTGCCATGTTGTAGGTCTGAGCTTTGAGAAGAACTTCCCCACGTCAATTTTGTATCCTACGTACCCATTCAGGCAACTAGTCCCGAAGGCAATGCAATCCAACTATGCAATTCAGAAATTCACTGTATTCAATTGTGATGCTGGGGGTAGGCAGCCAATGATGTACACGTCGTTGAAAACTGGAGTGCGATACAGTATTCACTTCTTAATTAGCTTGGGAAGCACAAGCCCAAATAGCAAGTTTCCCACTGACATCGGATACCCACGAGCTGCAATCCAGATTTTTGTATTGTTTGCAGAGAATGTCGATGTACTGTTCTCGTACCATTTGGTGAAGGAGATCCTAAGCAACTTCACAGTGGCTCAAATTCAACTAAAGTATCCTCATCTACGATGTTGTTGGACTAGTATCATGGTTTTCAATGCTGAACGGAGATCTGGGCACTTACTGCTTGCTAATGCGCATTGAAGTTTCTGTTCACAATCAGTAGCTTTTGGACCTGCTTTACCACAGTTTCAACATAAGGTGGTCCTATTCTTTCCAACACAATTCCAAGTGTCCGTATTACCTGCAACAGCAACCTTTTGGAACTCTAAATCTTTTCCGTATACGGTTATCAACCAGGCCTACTCGAACCTTTCTTTGAGCCATAACCTTCCTAACCTGGAGAAATGGTAATGAAATGACCACTGTTTGCGTACGTCCATAGGCTTGACGTATGGATCTTACTACTGTTATGGGCACTGACTCTTCACCCAGAAGAAGTTTTAAGGGTTCTGAGAGCATCCAGTTCTCGAAGATCAAAAAGGGACTCCTCCGTCCAAGTCCGATCTTCCACCACTTCTCCAAGCACTCTCTCCATTGAGCTTATCATTGTAGCAAGATATTACTCTCCCTTACAGTCCAATTACAGAAGAAGATTGCCTTTATTAATTTTCCGGATCTTAGTTATTGAAGAGACCATCTTTACCATCGGATCTTCTCTTAGCTTTCGCAGGACATCTACTATCATGGTTATCCTATAGGACTGGTTATCCGGTATTCTCACAATGAGGGAGTAGGCTTCGGAGGCTTAGGGCGAAGTTTCTACCTCGATCTTTTGCGTACTTCTTGTGGTTTCTTACGTTGAACTGCTGATCTTTGAGAGCGATCTACGTTGTGGTGCACAATTTGATTTACATTGGGTTGTACGGTTTTCTTTTTATTCTTACGCCCCAAGAATGTTATCGCCCGCCAAAGAGGCTGCGGTAACTGTCCCCTCGGATTTAAGTATTCTTTCTTGGTGGACTTATCTCCTTTCTTTAGGTGTGGCCATCCGTAGTTTCGATAGGGAGGGGAGCGGTTTCCATCTTTTCAAAATATAGTTGGATTTCGCAGATGGTTCTCTTATCTTACCATGGACGTTATTCTTTGTGTGAATAAAACAGCGACTGTGTATACGTTCAGTTTCCTTCAGACTACTATCTGTAATTTAGTGCAATGAGGATATCCAGGGGCACGACGAAGACAAGTATACTTCGCCCCCTATAAAGTGGCACTTAGGATCGGTCAATTTTAGTGAAAAGTTGCTGCCACGCCTTCGGAATATTAACACCTTAAATATATAATTTCACATTCATAGAACTTTGATATAGGCTAAGTACACACAGAAACACACAGCCAGTCAGTTAGAGACAGCTTTTTCAAGCCTGGCAGGTATAAAGGGCGAAAAATAAAATTTCCGTAGTCACTAATGATTGAAGAAAAGAGTTAAGGAATTGAAAGAATAAGATTTAACACGCTTGAACTGCTGTAACATACTGGCTTTATTGGGTTCGGCACATCTTTATGAATACACTTGATTAGCTGATTTACTCAATCAGCTGACATCAAAGTACCAGCTGACTGTAACTCTCCTCCCCCCCCCCAGTTTACGAACAATCTTCGCAAACTTATACTGTACAGTATAATTTATATAGAAAAAATATGGAAAACTATTTACAATGAAAAAACCCTATACCAATACCACAGTACAAAAACTCACAAGAAGACCAAAAGTAAAAGATATATTCATAAATTAAACTTAAAAATAAAGAAAAAGATTCCTGGTACATTAAAATGAACAACATAAAATTAAAAAATACAAAAGTCACAAATAAACTGAAACAAAACATTAACAATATAAATAAATAACTAAATTTCAAGTAGAGGTGATATAAGAACACTTCAGTCTCTATGTTATCATTGCCGGAAGTCTCCTCTTTTTAGGTTCTAAATCGTAACTATATTATTCTCCCTAATGATTATAACCCTGAATGGGCCCTCATATCGCTGTATCAGGGTATTAGAATATATATATATAAGTTACGGTATGAGTCAGCTGTTATTTCGATTATTTCGATTTTTTATTCATTGTTCTCTTTGAATTATGACCAGTAACGGATTAGTGAGAAAAGCAGTTCTGAACCTAGAGAATATGAACCAAAACAACCAACCTCAAGCTGCAGTCAACCAAACTCAAGCTGCAGTTAACCAAACTCAAGCTTTAGCAGGTGCCAACCCACCTCCGCAGGTGATGCAACCATTACCAGAAGTCTCTTTAGCGCAATATCATGCCACAACGCTAGAATGGATCAAGGTCCGTACGGCAACTGCCCAGGACCGGAGAAAGGCGGTATCTGACCTAGAAAAATTCACCGGAGAGACCGGAGAATTAAATCATTTTTTAAAAGGGGGTGACCGCCTGATGGGGCGAATAGAAGCTAAGATGTCGGAGGATCTACTAGACAGCGAGGATGCAAAAGCACTGAAAGCAGCGGTAGTCTGCCGTGTAAAAAGAAGTATTCTTAATCAGATCCAGGCTGACGAAGAGACCCCTTGGAGAGTTATCAAGGAAAGATTAAAGAAGGCGTTTGGAGGAGGACGGTGGGCCCCAGAGGAAGATATATTCATGATGTTCAGAGAAACGAAGAAACCGAGACAGTCTAATGGTCAGTATGCCGCAGAACTCCTGGCACGCTATAACAGAATTCAAGACAAATTCAGCGAGATGTTGGAGACGATCGAAGTACAGGGTCGAATGCAATTCTTATCTCTGGTGGTAAAGATACAGTTGGCAAAGGAGCTAGGAAAGAAGGAAGGATTTCCGAGAGAGCGCGTTTGTGGAAATAGCCCAAGATCTCATAGAATACCAACGGCCAAGAAACATGCCTAAACCTTGGAGAAGGAGAGAACATGGGAATGGTAGAAGAGAGGGAGCGATGGACCAAGAAAATAGGAGAAGCTTAGTTAAACCCAGAAACAATAGT
>NW_027111274.1:62291-62698 GCF_000696795.3 Halyomorpha halys | reverse complement strand
TTGAACCATTGGGGATTTAGTAAGGGCATCTTGAAAGTCCATATTGTAAAGACCATAAGTAATTGTGGGATGTGACCTGCTAAGGAAGGTGGGTGCTTAGATTAAGAATAGCAAGGGGAAATGGAAGAATTAGATAGGAGGTAAAACCTACAAATGTCGTCAACAACAGAGGAATGAGGGTGCACGGATTGGGGCAATCAACCAAGTCGCTGTCTGAGGACTGGAGACAGCGACTCAAGAGGGATTGACCAGGATATTTTTTTTACAGAAGGGGATATCCTCGGAGCGACCGAGAAGACCGTCCTTGAGATCCCACTGAAGAAGGAGAGGGTAACATATGTAAAGGAAAGGCGATACCCACAGCCACTACGTCACCACATCCGGGAGGAACTCGAAAGTTTAAAACG
>NW_027111274.1:51374-60664 GCF_000696795.3 Halyomorpha halys | reverse complement strand
GCGCCCAGTGGCGTATGCCAGCAGGCGCCATACGGAGACGGAATGTAGATACAGTGCAATGGAGCGAGAACTGTTGGGAATAGTGTGGGCCGTCGGTCACTTTAGAGCATATTTGTTCGGCAGAAGGTTCAAGATATATACTGACCACAGACCACTCCAGTGGGTAGGAAAACTAAAGGAATCGTCAGGAAGGATAACTCGCTGGAAAGAGCTTCTAGGGCAATATAAAATGGGGCTTATATACAAACTGGGCAAAGAAAATGTTGTGGTCGATTGGTTGTCTCGTGCCATAACCACGAACGCCATGGAACAAGAAAATGGGGAACCGTCCGGTGTCATGAGGGAATGGACGCCCAGAGATGAAGACCATGTTGAAGCGGATAAGATGGTAGGGAAGAATCTTTGAATGACGAGAATTTGGCTGAAGAAAGACCAGGGGATATAGAGGAAATGGAGGAAATAATTAATGTCAAGAAAAGACAAATTATTTGGAAGACAAAAACCACCGGAGTGACCAAAATTAAACATAGTGAGTACGGGAGAAGTACAGTAACGACGATCTGGTCGGAACCAGGCGTGAAGAATGACCAGATCTGTAGAATTATAAAGAATGCTTCGAAGCCTGGAGAAAAACATCTCCTGTATGTTGGCAATGAAACCGTTTGGGAGAAGATCAAGCGGCTATGGCGTGATGAACAGATTGGAATGGACAGGACATACATCCGTTGTAAATTGTCGGTGGTAACCCTTCTGGAAGAAGAACAACAACGAGAAGTCACCATAGCGTATCATCAGGGAAAGACAAATTTCCGGGGAATCCATGAGACTATGCAAGCGTTAAAGAGAAGATACTTTTGGTGGGGAATGAGGAAGACTGTATCAGAGGTTGGGGGAAGCTGCGAGGTATGTCTACGCGCTAAGTGGGACACATATCCGCCTAAAAAGGACACCTACCACAGATACACCACTCAAAGTTTTACAAATCGACAGAGTTATCCTCGGTGATGATTCCTTTAGTTTTCCCACCCACTGGAGTGGTCTATGATCAGTATGTATCTTGAACCTTCTGCCGAACACATATGGTCTAAAGTGATCGACGGCCCACACTATTCCCAAGAGTTCTCGCTCCATTGCGCTGTATCTACTTTCCGTCTCCGTAAGGCGCCTGCTGGCATACGCCACTGGGCGCTCTCCCCCATCACCTCTCCCATCCCGCTCCTAGCGCATACTCACTCGCATCTGTGGTAATCGTGAATTGCCAATTAAAATCTGGAAAACCTAGTACCGGCTCTTGCTGTAACCTCTCCATGCACCGTCTGATATTGTTCTCCAACATCGGGGTGACAATCATCTTCCTGCCTTTCTTGAGTAGGTTGTTGAGTGGAACGAGATACTCCGCCATTTTTGGAACAAACCTCCAGTAATAATTTAGAGTCCCCAACAACCTCCGAATTCCTTTTATGTCACTAGGTATTGCCATTTTCTGGATTGCTGAAACTTTATCTAAACCAGACGGTTTTTACCTCCTATCTTAATATTCCATTTTCCCTTGCTATTCTTAATCGAAGCACCCACCTTCCCTAGCAGGTCACATCCCACAATTACTTTATATTCCCTCGGCATGTTCTTTACAATATGGACTTTCAATATTCCCTTACTAAATCCCAAATGGTTCAAGCCTATTTCCGCCTCCCCCTCTACCTCACAAGTGCCACCCAGGGTGATTAACCTACACTGACATACCTGAATCCGGTGTGCTCTCTCTCCACTACACAACTTCCCTACAGCCTCTCGACATATGATAGTACTGGAACTACCAGTGTCTACCAGCCACCTCACTCCTGCAATCTCTATTATAGGCAAACCGCCGTGTTCTCCTCTCATATAGTTGATCTCCAACATGCGGCAGCCCCTCTGAGGGTACGCTCCTCAGAACTCTCCTCGTGTTCTAGCTGCTTCTCCTTTTCGTCTCCAAGTCCTCCTCTTGCCTTTCTAGCTATCCTCTCGCTCATAGTCCCCTGCTTCAGTTTCTGTACCTGAGGTCTCGGACATCTCCGTGGATTCACTCATGGATCCGTTTGTCCTTCGAGAGATTACCCTTCTCCGTAATCTCTGAGCATTGACCTCCATCGGTTCAGGCACATTTTGCTCCCTCCGTCGATACATGTAGGGACACTGTCGTGCTATATGTCCCTCTGTCCCACATTCAAAACATCGGGTGCGGGGACATTGTGCTACCAGCTGTCCAGTTTTACCACACCCATGGAACGTGCGGTCCTCCCGCCGAACATTGTTTCTGGGTTTAACTTGGCTCCTTCTATTTTCAATGAATGTAATAAGTCTTTCAATTGTTGAACTGTGAATAATCGGCCTGGAGGGAGGTATAGAGAGCATTTTGTGAACTGGCAAGGTTGTGATAAAATTCTTACTGCTGCTGATTACAAATTAGAGGTAATGTGTAAGTCATTAAAGGGGATATTCTCTTATAACTGAAATACCCACCCCACCACAAGCAATGCGACCATCTGTATAATCTTTCCTCCTAATTATTAATAATTTATAAATAAATAATTAACGCACATCCTCCAAACTGCCATGGAACACCAAAATCTAACTATCCTCATCCTCCTTGATTTCTCAAAAGTATTTGACATTGTTGACCACAACATCCTTCTTACCCAACTACGAAATCTTCCTCTATCCAACATTGCTTTGCGCTGGTTTTAATCATTCCTATCCGATCGTTCCCTGTACGTACAGGTTCCTGATAAACCTCCATCAATGACACGACCCCTCACCTGTGGTGTCCCTCCAGGTTCGTAATAGGATCCAATCACCTCCTGAACACTATATCTCACATTCAAACCTTATTCCTAAACAACAATCCGATATAATTACATCCATACGTTAATAACCCTGGTGTCACTATAGACCAAAAGTTCTCCTGGAACCACGTTTTCCTATTTCCCGACGTACCTTTTCCACCCTTAAGCGTTTAAATTATCTTCGTCACCTACTTCCTTTTGATACCCCCAGGCTCCTGGTTACTTCCTTAATATTCCCCCACTTTGACTATTGCTGTGTGGTTTACGCGGAAGTCTCTGGGGATCTCGAAGCAAAATTAAAACGGTTAATTAATTGCTTTGTACGATCCACCTTTGGGGTCCCCAGGGACGCCTCTGTCACCCAATTTTATGAAGAGTTGAAGTGGCTTTACCCCTCCCTCAGTCGTAAATATTTCCTTGCTTCCTTTCTCTATCAAGTTATCCAATCTCGCCGTCCATCGTACATCTCAGATATCCTTCAATTTAAGTCATCAGTACATTCCCGCAATACCCACTCACGGCCTTCAGACTTATATGTAACTGTCAATCGAACCGCAGCCTTTGGTAGATCTTTTCTCATCCGTTCTACTTCCCTATGGAATTTTATTCCCTCCTTTATTCGCAGTTCTAATACCCTTCCAATCTTCAAATCCTGTATCTTCGACTACCTTCTGTCCACCCAATTCCGTAAGAATAACAATTGAAAGTTTCAAAAAACCTTTATATATTTTCTGTATTTTATGTCTTAGATTTTCGTTTCATTCTTTTTCATTTATTATTTTTTAGTTGATTTGTATTTGATTTTATATCATTTTTTTCTTTTTATTTAGTATCAGAAGTCATCTTATGTAAGATGTTTTATGATATGACAAGTGGTTTTATTTTATTTGTTTTATCATTATTTTATATATTCTGTTAATTATTGTTGGTTATTTGTATCTTTTTAAATTCATTGTATTATTTTATTTTATGACATTTTGTAATTTCATCTCTATTTTGCAATTTACTCTAAGGCTCTAAAGCCTAATTTTGACGCCTGTAAATTATTCTAAAGGGATCAATCCCAGAATTAATAAAGATTATTATTATTATTTTGTTTTTCTCGCCATTGCGGGTTGAATATCTGAGGTGGGGGACCTAGAAGTCCAACCATCTTAATATTCTATTTATTTATTTATTTTTATATATTTAAAAATTTTCGCACTATACGTGCAGTGTCCAAGAGAACTGACTGTTGAGCCTATCTTAGCACGTCTATAGGCACTTCCAGACCATTCATGCCTGCCACTGTTGATTTTGGTATGAGACTATTCGTTGATATTATGAATGGAGTAGTGGTAACACCTTCCAATTTATATATTTCTTTCAATTCTATCGCCAATTCCTGGTATTTCCTCAGTTTTTCTCCCACAGTGGAGCTTATATTATTATCGTTTGGGATCCCAACATCAATAAGTTCCGCTTTCTTTTTTCTTGGTCTATAAGGAGGATGTCTGGCTTATTATGGCGTACTGTATGGTTTGTAATAATTGATTCATCCCAATATAGCCTGAGAGAACCTTTTTGGAGGAGTTTATTTGGGTGGTACTTGTAGTATGGGCTCTTTTCAATTAAGTTGTACTTTATCGCCAGTTCCTGATGCAAAATTCTGGCCACATTGTTGTGCCTTTGTAAATATTCAGTCCCAGCCAACTCTCCACATCCACCTGTTATGTGGTATGTTGGATTGATTCCAGCGCTACACTTATCCGATGCTGTTGCGTCTTTTAGCACATGCTTCCTATATGATCTGGTGGCAATAACAGGTTATTGCACAAGATCAGGATCTTGGATAGCAACCACGAATCCCTCTGTCTCAGTGAATAGCCTTCCAGCTGTTAGCCATTCAACTGATCTTTCTTTGTCTATGTAAGCTTCGTTCAGTTGGCTGTAGAATCTCCCATGCAGAGACTTGCTTTTCCATTCAGCCAGTCGTTCCTTTTCTGAAACAATGTTCAGTTCATCCGCTTTACTCAGGTTCAGTGCAGTCAGACCATAATCCATTGTAATGATTGTCTGATAAACACTAGTGGTTTATGAATGGAAATGGTGACGTAGGGATAATTCTTGCTTGCGGCACGCTTCTTCAATATTTATGAGTCCTCGTCCTCCTTCTTTCATGGATAAATAAAGTCTGGATTTGGATGATATGGGATGGTGGACTCGCTCTTGCGTGAGTGTCGTTCTTACAAGACGATCTATTTCTTGTAGACTGGTATTTGACCACTGTAATATACCAAAGCTGTAGCTTAGTGCTGGTATGACCCAAGTATTGATGGCATTGATTTTCTGTTTTCCAGATTGTTGAGTCTTTAATATTTTACGTAGTCTCATTTTCAATATTGTTATTAGCTCTTGTTTCACATCCTTTCGAGATATTTCGAGGTGCTGCTGTATACCTAGATATTTATATTGTTCTTTGGCTTCTAGTTCTCTAATGCACTCATCCTCATTTATCAGTAGGTCTTGGGCATAAACCACCTTTCCCATGTTCACATGCAGCACCGCGCATTTATCAAGTTCAAATGACATGCTTATATCTATCGTATCGGATGACACTATTTCACTCATACTTTACAATTGTTGTTTGCTTTTTGCATAAAGTTTAAGATCGTCCATGTACCAGTTACCAGTTGTGGCTAACAGTGGTTGCCTCATCCTTGGTATTGAGTTTGTAGCCCACCTGGTTCCTCCGCAGTATCCGACTTAATGGGAACAGCGCCCTACAAAACCACAATGGACTAAGGCAATCTCTCCTTGGCATATTCCCCTCATAATTTTTATTTGGTTATTACCTTGGGTTACTCCTATTTTCAACTTAGTCATCCAGCCTGCCATCAAATTCGTGAGTAGTTTGCTTACTTTAGTTTGGATCTTATATATCTCCAATACCTTGAGCAGCCAACTGTGTGGTACAGAATCGAAAGCCTTCCTATAATCGATCCACGCCATTGAAAGACTCCACTGCCTTCTAGAAACCTGTGCCGCAATGAAGGAATACTAAAAGCTCTGTGCAACCCCTAGCTCCTTTTCTGCACCCTAGTTGTTCACTGGGTATCATGTCATTAGATTTGAGGTGGTCATATATCTTCGTTGCCAAGATAGAGGTAAGAATTTTATAGATGCCATTTAAGCAAGTTATGGGTCGGAAATCGTTGGATCGTAAATTCGGCCCATCTTTCTTTGGGAGGAAATAAGTTACGCCATCTGAGAAACCCTCTGGGGGAGCCAACTTGCCATCTAGTATATCCTGGAAGCCATTGGCCAGTAATTGGTTGAAACTCCGAAACCTTTTAATCCAGTAATTCTGAATTCCATCAGAGCCTGGAGCCCCCCAATTTTTCAGGATTTTAACTATTTCCATTACGTCATTTAAAGTAATGGGTAACTATTACGAGGTATGACGAGGTAACTCAGGCATCTCTGAAGCATTCTCAAAGCTTCTATCGAAGAGGCGTTTTCGTTGCGCATTTTTCCCACACACTCCTCCAGTAGGCCTCAATATCATCGGGTTATTGAATTGTACGTTTATCCTTTTGGCCAAGGCTTCTGTAAAATTGGCGTTCATTCTGTTTGATAAGCTGATTCTGATGTCTGCGCAAAGCTGCCTCATTATCTACGCACCCGGTTCGCATAAACTGCCCGTTTCTGTTTTAAGTTATCCAGGTGTAGTGTCAGTCTATCAATTAATTCGGATTCCAGTACTGTACCCAAGTTTTGTACAATAATCTCGTCTATTTTCTTCTTTGTCTTGGGCTTGCGTTTTTAGGATTTCGAATATAATTTGAAATTACACCAATTTTTTCACGCAAGTTGTTAACTTTTCGTGAAGCCTTTTTTACACAGTGGTATTTGCGTACTACCTCTTTGAGTTTTATTTTTTCTACCATCCTCTATTTTTATTCCCAGTTCAACTATAACTGTTTTGGCAGCGATATATAGCCAATGTTAAATATCTTGAAGTCCATTTATCAGGCCTAAATGCTCCTGGATCACACTATTCATTAAGCAGTTTAACTTCTGCGTGTTCTTATTGTATGGCACTCTGGGTAACGGCGGTCTTTCTTGAAGCGGTATACCATCAAGCAGCACATGCTAAGTCAAAACAGATTCACTTAGTCTGTTTTTTAATTCTGTGTCATCTTCCAATTGTTCATCCCTGACATCTATCCCGACTGATGAACTGATTCTAGCTGCTGGCTCTGGACCCATTCCAATATTCAGCGTCCTATCAGAAAGCTCTGCATCATTTTCAGTGGCTATTGATCTACGAGCTTCCTCTTTAAGTTGTTGGAGATCTATGGAGGCTAGAAACTTTCTTGATAATATCACTAACCTGATCACTGAGCCTCTGCGTGCTTATATTTAAATTTGGGAAGTACTGATTCCAATATCTCTGGATTCGGTTAAGGTATCCTGTATGTACGGATGACAGCCTTGTTCATATCTGGCGTCCACTTCATCCTTTTTGCACCTCTTGGTCTCTGTTGCCAACTTCGAGCGGGTGGAGAATGTCTCTCCTCCAAGCTAGAACTAGAACTCTAGAACTATAGGCCGGTGAACGTTGCAACCTTGCAGATCCTGACGACAGGGTAGTGCCAGCACACTCCACATCCACCAGTGATATGTTGGATTGATTCGAGCGTTACTGAGCATAATCGACACTTATCTGGTACTGTTGCGTCTTTTAACACATGCTTCCTATATGATCTCGTAGCAATAACCTGATCTTGAATCGCAACCACAAATCCCTTTGTCTCGGAGAATAGCCTTCCATATTTTAACCATTCAACTGATCTTTCTTTGTCTATGTAGGCTTCGTTCAGTTGGCTATAGAATCTCCCTTGTAGAGACTTGCTTTTCCATTGCGCTAGTCTTTCTTTTTCTGAAACAATGTTCGTTCGTCCGCTTTGCTCAGGTTCAGTGCAGTCAGACTATTTTTATTTTATTATTATTTGGTTTTTCTCGCTATTGCTTATTGTTAGCATTATTAACCAATTCATCTTGGATGTATTGAAGCAGAACTAAATATTCCACTCCAAATGACCCTTCCACCTAAAGCATTTCATCCATCAGAAATATACAGTATCATTCAGAGATTACCTAACCGCAAAGCTCCTGGATATGACCTAATAACGTCCCATATCCTAAAACTTCTTCCTAGAAAAGCCATCCTATTCCTCACCTACATATATAACGCCGTTGTCCGTTCCACATATTTCCCTGACCCATGGAAATTATCTATAGTCAAAATGATATCTAAACCCCATAAGCCAGCAGACTACCCTCCTCCTACCATCCCATCTCTCTATTACCTATCATGGGGAAAATCCTCGAAAAACTCATTTTGAAACACTTTTACCCCATCCTTGATTTCAATCATATAATACCAGATCATCAATTTGGATTCTAAACCTCTTATTCCACTAACCAGCAATGTAATCGTGTGATGGACGTTGTCTTGTCTTCTTTAGCGCGCGAAATGTACTGCGTGGGAGTCTTTTTTGATGTAGAACAGGCTTTTGATCGAGTCTGGCACCCGGGACTGCTTTACAAACTCCGTAAATTCCTATCTCCTACATACTTTCTCATTATTCGTTCCTTTCTCACTGACAGATTATTTAAAGTAAACCACAATGATTCCTATTCATCCCTCTTCTTTCAGTCCGCTGGTGCGCGATATCACAGCCCTCGAAGAATGGTGTCGTAATTGGAGGATTAAAATAAATCCCATCAAATTACCTTTACCCTACGTCGTAAACCTGCCCTACAGTATACTTCAATAATGTTGCCCTTACTCCTGTTGAACAGATCCGCTACCTTGGACTACATCTGGATAAACGACTAGCCTGGAATCCTCACACAAGACTGAAAAGACAGGAAACTGCACGTCGATTTCGACAATTACAGCACTTACTAGACAAACGGTCCAAACTTCCAATTCATTAAAAAAGACTGATTTACATGACAATTATAAGGCCTATCTGGACATACGGCGTTGAGCTCTGGGGCTCCACTAAACCTTCGAAATCCTCTCGTATCCAATCCTTACAATCCAAAATCCTTCGTAAAATCCTAAATGCTCCCTACTTTGTCACAAATAAAATCATCCACAAAGACCTTAATGTTCCATTTGTAACCAATCTAGCCCGAACCAGCTATCAATCCTTCCATTACAAACTCCGTAACCACTCAAACCCATTAGTTTCTAATCTTGCTTCCTCTTTTATTTCGGACAATCCTTCTCGAGGCGTCTGAAAAGAAGATGGCCTCGAGACGTTATATTGTAAACATGTTTTTAGAGTGCTACCTTTGGGTAGTTTCTCTACATGCTTGTACCATACTATTATGATTTCCTCAAATTTATGAGGATGTATTTATGTACATTTCTCCATTCCCTCGCTTCCATCCTCTTGTTTCTATCTT
>NW_027111274.1:45478-51324 GCF_000696795.3 Halyomorpha halys | reverse complement strand
TATATATATATATCAACCATTATTTTTTTCAATTTTCACTTTGTTTTTAGATAAAGTTACGTATTCATTGTTCTGTGTTATTTCATCCACAGACAACAAATTTCTACTGAGATCTGGTATGTACCTCACATCTTTTAGTTGACACTTGTCACTTTTTACATAAACAGCCAAATGGATGCTGTCATGGATGCACAGTTTTCAGCCAGATCTACCTAATCACCTGTTATGCCTGAGACAATACACTAACATTGTTGGTCTTATGTCTCGTGGGATCTGAATCTAAGACCCATTCAGTTGATGATTTACTGCAGCTTTCTGTAAGGAAAGATACTTCTGACTTTTCACTTGTTTTTACGAAAGGAGCAGTCTTTCTCTCGTTTTTTTTTTTTTTTTTACATATACAACAGGTTTTTTTCTTGGTTGGGCAGTCTTACTTAGATGTCATTTATAGCAAGAAAAACATTTCCTCGTGTCTGGAGCAGTTCTTCTTTTTCTTCTTACATTGGCTTTAAACGTTACCTGATTGTTTGATTCTACAGTAGCATTTGTAAAGCGTCTTTCTTCAGCCATCAGTCTTGTCGTTAAATTTGAAAGAGTTTTGATATCGGAGCCTGTGCTTTCCCAAGCACTTATAAAATATTTATACTGCTCTGGAAGTGTTGTTATTACTTTTGAAATGGTCATATCATCAGTTATATGATTTCCTAATGCTTTTAATTTGAATGCCACATTGACGCTATCCAGGCAAACTCTGTAATCGTTTCAACTCGTCCTTTCCACTTAACATTATCAGCTGCATACTGCCCCCCTGGTAATTCACTTTCCTACAATCACCTCGAGTCTTTATTCTGATCCTTCGGATCGCGCTTCCTTGCTGGAGGAGACTATAATGCCAAACATATATAGACTATAATATCCTTTCCCGAGTCACTACATCCAATAGTTATTATATCCTCACGCCCACGAGTCCTACTTATTGGCCTACATCTCTCAAGAAACGTCCTGATATCCTAGATATATTTATCACCTCCCAAATTTCCTGTTCCCGGACCATTATTGAATCTTTAGATGACCTTTCCTCAAGGAAAGGACAGTCCAGTTATCTTTTCCTTACATTCAAGCTTCGTTCCTAAGCCCTCTCCTCCCTCATTGATTAAAGGACAAGTTGGCTGGGACAAATTTCGCAATGACTTGGAAAACGAACTGAACCTGAAAACTCCACTTAAAACTAAACATGACATTGACGAAGCAAAACTTGACCGAATCTATAAGAATTTTCATTTACGACAATACAATGACCGGTAAAATTAATAATACCATTCGTACAAACTTGCCACAGCACATTAACATCTTATTAAAGGAAAAACGCAGAGCAAGAGCGAAGTGGCACAGGACTAGATGCCCAGCAGATAAAACATATTATACTACACTGACAAACAAACTCATAAAATTCAAAATACAAAATTTAACTAACTTAACTCTAAACCTCAAAACTACTGACAATCTTTATGGACGGCCACTAAGAAACTTCTTAACTTAAAAAATTTTAATCACCCTCTGCTTACTGGATCACAAACATGGACAAAATTGGACGATGAAAAAACTCAGATATTCGGTCAGCACCTTTCTAAAACATTTGAGCCACACCCTGACATCCTTAATACAACTCATATCGAATACATTAAAGAAAAATTGAATACTCCACTTCAAATGACCCTTCCTCCTAAAGCATTTTATCCTTCAGACATATCCAACTCATTCAGAATTTACCTTCCAGCAAAGCTCCCGGTTATGATCTAATTTCATCCCATATTCTAAAACATCTTCCTAGAAAATCTGTTCTATTTCTCACCTACATCTGCAATGACTACTGTACTCAGATCCATATATTTTCCTGACCCTTAGAAATTATCCATAATAAAAATGATTTCCAAACCTCAAAAGCCGCAAGAATACACATCCTTCTACCGTATTATCTCTCTGTTACCTATCATGGGCAAAATTCTTGAGAAACTCATCTTGAAACGCCTGTATCCCATCCTTGATTCCAACCACATAATCCCAAATCACCAGTTTGGATTTCGAACATCCCACTCCACTATCCAGTAAAGGCATCGTCTGGTTGATGTTGTCTCGTCCTTCATTGGAGCGCAGAATGTACTGCTCGGGAGTCTTTCTTGATGTAGAACAGGCTTTTGATCGAGTCTGGCACCCAGGACTGCTATACAAGATCCGTAGATTCCTACCCCCTACACACTTCCTCATTATCCATTCTTATCTCTCCGACAGATTATTTCAAGTAAATTACAACGGCGCTTATTCATCCCTATTCCGTCACTCTGCTGGTGTAACTCAGGGTAGTATCCTTGGTCCTATCAATTATACAGTTTTCACAGCTGACATCCCAACCTATCCTAACTCTATCCTCACCACGTATGCCGATGGTACATGTCAGTTATCAGTGAACAGTGATTCTTACATTGTATCCCAAACTCTCCAATCCCACATCACTACCCTTGAAGAATGGTGCTAAAATGGAGGATTAAAATTAATTCCAATAAACCCCACCAAATCACATTTAACCTTAGTCGTAAACCAATGACCTCTTGCCCTACAGTATCCTTTAATAATACCCCACTTATTCCTGTCGAACAGATCCGTTACTTAGGACTACGTCTCGACAAACGACTGACATGGAATCCTCATATAAGACTGAAAAGACAGGAAACTGCTCGTCGATTTTGACTATTACAACATTTACTAGATAAACGGTCTAAATTGTCAATCCATTACAAAAGACTGATCTACATGACTATTATAAGGCCTATCTGTACATACGGAGTTGAGCTTTGGGGCTCCACTAAACCATCAAATATCTCCCGAATCCAATCCTTACAGTCCAAAATCCTTCGTAAAATCTTTCTTTGTCACAAGTCATACATCATGACTTCAATGTACCATATGTTGCTGATTTGGCCAAAACCAGATGCCATTGCATCCATGGAAAACTTCCCAACCACCCAAATCCACTTGTTTCTAACCTGGCTTCTCCTTTATTGCGTAATGATCCTTCTGAAGAGAAGATGGCCTCGATATCTTCTCCTCTAGAAATGTCATTGGAGTTCTATCAATGGGTAGATTATCCACATGTTTGTATCATGTCACTATGTCACTTACAGCAAATTTACTTGTTGAATATATGTTATACAGTTGTAAATAACAATAAATAAATAATTTTTAAAAAAGCCAAATTTTTGATAGAGCTTATGTGGCTGGCCAAATCTATCCCAGTATTAAATTTAAAATCAAAGAATTATTGCAAAGGTTCAAACTTTTACTGAGAAACATCTCTCTCATAGATGTCACATGTTATATATAGAATACATTTGACTTGCAGTAGTACAAATCAAAATATGAGTTAATGCTCTCTGATTCACTGTTGTTACTATTAAGTTTTGGGCTTTAGCATCATTTAGTGCATACGCCTTATATTCTTTACTTTGCTGGTTTATGGGAAGCTCAAAATCTTTAACTATAATCTCAAACAACCCGTAGGTTTTTAAGAAGATGTTTACCTTGAACTTACAACTTTCGAAGTTCTTTCAGCTGCTCGATCTGATTTATTTCATTGAAGCTGTTGATATCCATTTTACAATGTTACTGTTAAACTGCTAACGAACTTTAACTGTTTATAGTTCACGAAATATTTGAACTGGAACCAACACTACCGCACTATTTTTACTGTCTTACTACAAGTTTTAATTTCGCTAACTGTCTGGGCCTAAAAGCTGTTGAAGGCGAGGGTGGTGGACAAAAATAAAATGTTTTTACTGTTCTTACTGTTTTATTAGTTACAGTTAAATAACACTAAACGTTCTTACTGTAATGAGAACTAACAGCACAAGTACATACACAACGCTTAGCAACCTTCCACTCTTGTTACATACCGGCTTTTGATAGAATAAACATATTATAAATATATTCACATGGCACAGAGCATCACACTTTTACACTTTAACAATTATCCCATTCAAAGCATCTAGTGCGCAGGCAATGCGCCACTAAATGCCAACTTTTTCCGCAACTATGACACTTCCGATTCTCCCGCTGACCATTGTTTCTAGGTTTTGCTTGGCTCCTTCTATTTTCTTGGTAGCTAGCTATCTCTCTCCTACCTTCTCCGTAATCTCTTCTCCAAGGTTTGGACATATTTCTTTGCCGTTGATATTCTATCCGGGTCCACCCCGGCTCTTCTACTTCCATTCGGGCCTCCACCTCTCTAGCGCTTGTATCTATGAGATCTTGAGCACATTCCACTAATGAGCGCTCTCTCGGAAATCCCTCCTTCTTCCCCAGCTCTTTTGATAATTTAACCTTTAGTACCATGGATAGGAATTTAATTCGAACCTGTGGAATGGAATCTGGATTGATTCCATCATATCGCTTAGTTTATCAGCGATTCTGTTGTAGCGTCCCAGAAGTTCCACGGAATACTGCCCACTAGATTGTTTTGGTTTCTTTTTCTCTCGGATCATCATAAATGTGTACTCCTCTGGGGCCCACCGTCCTCCTCCGAAGGCCTTCTTTAAACTTTCCTTGATAACTCTCCAAGGGGTGTATTCGTCCGCCAGAATATTATTAAGGATGCTCCTCTTCACTATGCAGAAGAGCGCTGATTTTAATGCTTCCGCATCTTCAATACCGAATTTATTTTCGATAGACTTCGCTTCAATTAGGCTTATTAGTCGGTCACCCCCTTTTATGAAGCGGGTCAGTTCTCCCCGGTAAATCGCTCGAGGTTAGAAACGGCCAAGTCTTGGGCGGTTGCTGTTCGTATTTTTACCTACTCAAGTGTTGTGGCGTGGGTTCCCGCTAGAGAAACTTCCGGTAGTGGGGCAATCTCCGGGGGTGGAGGAGTCACTTCCAAGGGAGGTGGGTTCTGTACCCAGTTTTGATTTAAAGCTTCCATGTTTAAGACTGATTGTCTGAAGATACCGTTTGCTGCCTTTATTAAAAAAAAAAAAAAATAGAGAACGAAAAAATTGGAAGCTGAGAAAACAATGATAAAAATTCTTCTTTTAAGCAAATATTACTCTGGTATCTAAAGTTCCCGGGTTTTTACACCAGTTAAACGTTTGGTTAACCAACCACTTAAAAAAGAGAAAAGGGAGTGAAAAATGACTAACTCGGTTGCTACTCAAACACTGTCCTTTATAGAGTCCAGTATTGGCATACATTTGAATCAGCTGATCTACAAGATCAGCTGATATGAGTTCTACAGCTGACTGTAACTTGTATATAAGTTATATATATATAGAAGAGACTTAATAAAAAAAAGGTAAAAGGTGTTAGCTCTAGTTCCTCTAGTTATACAATAAAAAATAATACATATGGAGAAATAAGACAAACCTAAACCTATTATTTCTACATTACACTAAAGTGAACAACTCTCACAAGATCAGAACAGCAATGTAAAACAAATAATGGTTAGATAAAAACACAACTCATTACAATTACTAACTTTCAAGAATTTCCAATGTGAAATAGCAATAATAGAAAAACTAAACAGAAAACCATAATATATATAAGTTAAGTATCGGCGAAAGCCAAATGTCAAAAAAGAGAAGAAGGAATAAGATCTAACACGTGTGAACAGCTGTAACATACTATGTTTTATTTTTTTATTTTTTTTTTTCCTAGCCCCTATAGAAAATTTATTTTTTTATTGTTGAAATTTTTATATGTATACATATTTACAATTGTTCTTTTACTGGAGCATTGCTCCATTCTAAGGACAGGTTGAGATTATAATTGTTTGAGTCTATATAATGTTTAAGTAGACGAGG
>NW_027111274.1:42688-44093 GCF_000696795.3 Halyomorpha halys | reverse complement strand
ATTATGTTCTCTTATTATTATCACCCTGAATGGTCCCTCGTATCGCTGTATCTCCTTACCCCTGTTTGATTCCAACTTTGTATATATAATTGTCCCAATTTTTAGCATTCCCTTCCTATCTCTGAGGATTAAATTCTCCCGAGCTACTCTCCTGTTTTTTCCCTCTCCAATTTTCCCCGAACTTTTTACTATAGCTTTTCCTAATCCAAGCACCCACCTTCCCTAGCAGGCCACTTCCCACAATTACATAATTTTCCCTCGGCATGGACTTTATAATATGCACTTTCAAGATGCTCTTACTAAATCCCCAATGGTTCAATCCTATTTCCGCCTCCCCCTCTACCTCATAAGGGCCACCCAAGGTGATTAACCTACACTCATATACTTGAATCCGGTGTGTTCTCTCTCCACTGCATAACTTCTCCACAGCCTCTCGGCTCATGATAGTACTGGAACTACCAGTGTCTACCAGACACCTCACCCCTGCAATCTCTATTATAGGCAAACCGCCGTGTTCTCCTCTCATATGGTTGATCTCCAACGTGCGGCAGCCCCTCTGTGGGTACGCTCCTCATAACTCTCCTCGTGTTCTAGCTGCTTCTCCTTTTCGTCTCCAAGTCCCCCTCTTGGCTTGCTGGCTATCCTCTCGCCCATAGTCCCCTGCTTCAGTTTCTGTTCCTGAGGTCTCGGATATCTCCGTGGATTCACTCATGGATACGTTCATCCTTCGAGAGATTACCCTTCTCCGTAATCTCTGAGCATTGACCTCCATCGGTTCAGGCACATTTTGCTCCCTCCGTCGATACATATAGGGTCGAGCTATATGTCCCTCTGTCCCACATTCAAAACATCGGGCGCGGGGACATTGTGCTACATTGTGAGATCTTGAGCACATTCCACAAACGAGCGGTCTCTCGGCATTCCCTCTTTCTTCCCCAGTTCTTTTGCCAACTGAATCTTTAGTACCGTGGATAGGAATTGCATTCGACACTGCACTGGGATCGTTTCCAACATTTCGCTGACTTTGTCTTGAATTCTGTTATAGCGTGCCAGGAGTTCTGCGGCATACATTAGACTATCTCGGTTTTTTCGTCTCTCTGAACATCATGAATATATCCTCCTCTGGGGTCCACCGTGCTCCTCCGAATGCCTTCTTTAATCTTTCTTTTATGACCTTCCAGGAGGTATCTTCATCTGCCTGAATCTGATTAACGATACTTCTTTTCACACGGCAGACTACCGCTGCTTTCCGTGCTTTTGCATCCTCGTTGTCCAATAGATCCTCCGACATCTTCGCTTCTATTCGCCCCCTTTTAAAAAATGATTTAATTCCCCGGTCTCTCCGGTGAATTTTTCCAGGTCCGATACCTCCTTTCTCAGGTCCTGGGCAGTTGCCGTACGGACC
>NW_027111274.1:34393-41831 GCF_000696795.3 Halyomorpha halys | reverse complement strand
GTTTACATAAACTAATAACAAACAATCTACCCATGCTGGGCTATCTACATTCGTTAAAATAAAATAGTAAAACAAAAACGTCAATTCATACTTAAAAAAAAAAAAAAAAAAAAGAAAACGAAACAAAAACTATACCTTCTATTTGGACGATAGGTTCTGGCTCTAAGCCAAAGGTTTTGGGTTGCATATATAAAAAACAGTTTAAGGTCTAATCCTGAGGGTACAGACAGAAATTAATATAACTGATTTTGGCTAATATCTCTTAGCTTCGGGATGTATCGGAATCGGTTCTCATCGTACGTGGAGCAATTTGTCAAAAAATGGATAACACTCCTCCAGGGCCGTTCCATCACAAGCTGGGCAAAGCTTCTGAAGGTCCAAAGTATATTTGTGTGGACCGACATTTAGAGTAATTGCATATTCACCGGAAAATCGTATTTGTGTAATTATGCTAAAGTGATTTATAGAGCAACTGATTTTGAGGTAGCTTTGAGGAGCATCCGTTTGACGAATGAAGACCCTTTTTATATTTTTATTTATTTCCACCTTCCCCTGCTTTATAAGCGATACAGGGGTGCAGCAGTAGTTCGAGGTTACATACGCATCATCAAACTACTGCTAATAAATAAATTTACAATTAATGATTCATTAAGTTTTCTTATAGGTTTCATCATTTTACAGTTTTCTGCGCGTTTTCCGTCGGCTGGTCTTCTTCTTTGACGAATATTGAAGTGGCCTGGCCCAATAATTGTTTTCCTCCACCCGTATACAAATTCATTGTAATACGGATAATTTTCTTCGCTTACTAGCTGAGGGAAGTTGTTATCTGAGAGGGTATGGAGTCCGGTTTCCTTCAGCAATCTGGCCCGTAATGGATCGAAGGCGATACAGTCTATGATGATGTGCTCGGGACAATATCCATCCCGTGGCCATGAAGCTTGGCTCGAAATCTCCCATGCCCCGTGAGAAATTGAGAGAGTCAGTAGTCTGGGAGGACCCACTTTGCTTCCATCCGTGACCGAACGGTAGGGAAATATTTCCTTAAGGTAGCACCTTTGGGGTTGTCAACCAACGCCAGTTCCATTCTTCGGTGGTGTCCTCCCGGAGAATGGCTTTACATTTACTTGGGCTCTCCTCAACCCTCTCCTGAAGATTTTCAGGCAGACCTACCGAGCTCTCTTTCTTGAATTTAAACGTTTTTTTCCGGCAGCAGAAGGTCGAGAGGTACCTTTCCCGCTAAAACTTGCATTACCTCATGTGAGTCACTCTGGTATGCCTTGGTGACTCTAAACAAAGCCGTCCGTCGGATTGTCACTAATTTTCTCTTCTGTCGTTTCGAAAGATTCCGGTTCCGGGCGGGGGAGGCATACCTCAGAATACCCACGACCACTCTTTTATATTTGTTCATTCTCGAAGGGAATTTGAGGCCTCAGAAGGTGCCCCCCCCCCACACGACTAAGGCCGTTCAAGGATTGGGCCATCCTATTTTCCAAGTAATCTAAGTGAGGAGTCACGTTAAATCCTCTTCCAAATCTTACGCCAAGGTAGGTGACTATCTCACTTGGACGTATCCTTGTTCCTCGAATTATTAAATTAATAGAGTGGGCCCTATCAGTTTTTCCTCTTAAGAGAATAGTCTGTGTTTTGCTAGAGGCCATTCGCAACCTTTTCCTCTCGCACCATTCACCAATCAGGTTGTCACCTGCTTGCTGTTTTAGGCCGGCTCTGCTATTAGAAAATACCACTGCAGCCAGATCGTCGACGTAACCAGTGGCTGGAAACCACTCTTCCTCTTAGACTCCCAACAACTCGTCAAAAATCAGCTTCCATAGGATCAAGTACTGAGCCCTAAGAGCACCCCCTCCCTATTGAACCTTCTACTTTATAGGAGCTACCTTTAATCTTCACACATCTGTCCTCGAGGTAGCTCCTAATCAAGTCGTATAAGTTGCTGAGGGCTTCATATTTCTGAAACAGGTGGAGAAAGAGGGCCCACCAGACGCTGTCAAAGAGCAGCAACATGACATACCGCTCCTCCCTCTATTCAACGTCTGCTCGCACTCGCAACAGAGCATCAATGGTTCCTTTGCCTTTTGTAGATCCGTACTGCCGTGGGTGACTTCTTGCTCTTGTAAAAACTGGTGCTAGCCTGGTCATGATTAAGTGCTCTAGAACCTTGCTCAACACAGGGAGGAGACATTTACGTTTGTTGGACTTAGGGAGCTGCTTATAGATGTAGAAGTCTCAGATCGGCAATCTTCCAGCTTCTTGGAAAGTATCTCCTTTCCAGACAGTCATTGTAAATATCAAGAAGCCTTTCTTCAATATACGTGATACTATTCTTCAGGATCGCCGCGTCTATAGAGGCAGTTTTTTGCCTTTACACGGCAATACGCAGATCATGTATGTCCCAAGGTCCGTACCAGACGGGTATATCGCGGTGTGTCTCACAAAACCTTCCTCTTCGTTGTCCAGGGACAGATTAGTGTAAGTCACCTCAATGAAGACATTAGCTGCCTCTTCAAGTGTGGTTGGCTGGTAATCTCCATGCTTAAGGCCTGCCAACGTATGAAGGGGAGTCAATTTGCCAAGGGCCACCCTATACGGAATGCCCCAGGGATTCTTTGTAGACTCTTCAACGATTCAAATATTCACCCTGGCCTTGAAACTATACTCACCACATCTGAACTACTGGTACGTCCGTCGGGCCTTGTAGAGGTCTCTATGATGGTTAAGGCCGGTGTCCACCATGGACAGGTCGAACCCTCGCCTTTCCGTGTCGGAGGGACTTCTCGGTGGCATCTCGGATTGCATCGGTAATCCTGGAAACTCTATAGTCCAGGTCATCCATATTTGCCGATTCAGCCTCTGTCCAGTCCTCGTCGGCAATTTATCCGTCCACTATACTTCGAAAGGCATTCCAATTGATTCCACGTGTTACATAACCTATATGGGGACATATCGTCTCATATAATACACCAAAAGGCAGACCTTTGTGGTCGGATCTGAGGGTTCAATCGAAAATGTATCTCCTCTCTTTACTCCTCAGAGCTATAATTCTTGACGTGAGGCCAAACCCCGCTACAGCTCTTCCCACGGCAGCTCGGTTCCTGGACCACCAGGACATCATAGCGTTGTGCGAGACCTTTCAGCTCATTCGCCACAAGATGCCGCGGCCCGTGTTGAGTTGAAGAATTGTGATTTTATCCATCAAAAGTGTATTTCGCTATTTCTTGGGCCCACTTTAAGTGCATTTGGCAATCTCGACTACCCGATTTGTGCACAAACATAAAGAGCATAAATGTTGATAACCAAATTCAAATTTTACTACACTATAATGCAGATCCGACCTATTTATCAATAAAAATTGGCAACAGAAAACAAACATGAACTATTATTAGCAAATAGAGAGTCATGGTGGACTATGCTTTATAAATTGTAAAAGAAATGGCAGCAAGAAAAGTAAAAGAAGATTGTCAGAATATTTTTTTTTTGGAGAGGGGCATGGGGTCTTTAAAAAAAAATTAGTTTCCAATAATTGAATATACTTCCAAATTCAAATTCAAGAATTTACAATTGGGTTCGAGTATAGTATTTTCTTTGAAAAAATTTAAAGAACAAAACCTTTCGGTATTCAATTATAACAGTGTTTTGTTGGATTACTATTAATCAAATAATTTATTTGTAATCAATTTATGTAATATTTTATAGTGATTAATTATTAAATATTCTAAACTTTATTTTTTCATCAAAATGTAAGACTTTTGAGAAAAGATAGTTGTGTCAGCTATTCCATCGTTTTGAAATAATATTCAATACTACAGATAGATTTTTTCTCTCTCAAGGAAGCTCTGGGTCAACTATCAGAAGAAGAATGGTCTTAGTATCTCTCTTTGGAAAGTAAAAAAAAATAATAATAAATCAATAAATAATTGGTAAATTAAATATCCCACGATACATTATATTTAAGGTAAACCTGATGCCATAAAACTAGACAAGGAATTGAGGAAGCTTTTTACGTTATGGCCCTCCGAAATTCTGAACCAAAAACCAAAGGTGCAAAATGGTGAAGAATGATTTTGAATATAAATAAGAAAGTACTTAGACCTAATCGATTATTAACAGATGAGCAGGTTTAATATATAATATTGATATCTTTCTTATTGCTCATCTTCAGACAGAGAGAATTAATCTCACTAATGGTATATATAAAACGAACCACCTTCTCTACAGTACTGCGTTTCTTGATCAAAATAACTATACAATTGAAAACCGAAAGAGCTCCACATAAAAAGGACTATCCCAGCCCTCACTCAGTACTTCTAATCACACAAACTATACATCCCAAGCTCATGATCCATATCATCATTACTAAAATCCAATGGATATAACCTCTATCCTCACATCCTTCCTGAAAGATCTTCAAGAAACCCCTCATGAACCTTTTCGCAAGAATCCTGTTCGAAATCTCACTTAACTTCCCACGATGAGCACAAAACCACTAACTATTTGTGTTATGGAGTGCAAATGACCTACAAAATCACAGTGACGAACTCGACTTATTACATTACAAACACATTGATATAGCTCTACTGACTGAAATTAATTTCACACAAAGGACACACTATTTACATACGTGACTATATCTCTTATAGAGCAGACCAACCAGACAACACTTCCCATGCTGGTACTTGTATCCTTATCCCATTCCATTATTCCTCTGTTGAATCCCTGGACGACCTTTCATCAGATCAGAGTCCATTACTGCTTTTTTACATTCAAGCTTTGTGCTTTAGTCCTCCATTGATAACAGGAAGATTTGACTGGGACAAATTTAAATGTGACCTGAAAACTACTGACAAATTATTATGGAGGGACACTAAAAAAACTTCTGAATTTCAAAGATTTTAACCACCCACTTCTCACAGAATCCTAAACCAGGACCAGTACTGACTCATAAAAATCAAAAAAACATTCGGACAACACCTCTCTAAAACCTTTATCCCGTATCCTGATATCCTTAACCCAATTTACCTTGAATGTATTCAAGCAGTACTGAATATTCCGCTCCAAATGATCCTCCCACCTAAAGCATTTCATCCTTCTGAAATGTCTAGTATCATTCATAGATTACCTACCCGCAAGGCTCCTGGACGACCTAATAACACCCCACATCCTAAAACTTCTTCCTCGGAAAGCCATCCTATTCTTCACCTACATTTATAACTCCGTACTCCGTTCGACATATTATCCTGACCCCTGGAAATTATCTATAGTTAGAATGATCCCCGAACCCCAAAAGCCACCAGAATACCCATCATCCTATAGGGCAAAATCTTCGAAAAACTCATTTTGAAACGCTTATACCCCATTCTAGATTCCTATCATACAATCCCTGATCACCACTTTGGATTCTGAATTTCCCACTCCACTATATAGCAATACCATCGTGTGGTGGATGTTGCCTCGTCTTCTTTGGAGCGCGGAATGTATTGCGCGGGATTCTTTATCGATGTAGAATAGGCTATTGATTGAGTCTGGCACCCGGGACAGCTTCACAAACTCCGAAAATTCCAACCTCCTACATAATTTCTCCACTATTCCTCCTATTAAACCACAACGGTTCCTATACATCCCTCTATTCTCAGTCCGCTGGTATTCATCAAGGTAGTATCCTCGGTCCTATCTTCTACACCGTCTATAAAGCTGACATCCCAACCAATCATAACATTATCCTCACCACGTATGCCGTTGAAACATGTGTGCTGGCAGTTAATAATAATTCATTAATTGTGTCCAGTTAATCCTCTCTATTCCGGTGTCGTTATTGGAAGATTAAAATAAATTCCAACAAATCCCATCAAATCACCGTTACCATTCGTCGTAAATCTACCGACTGCCCTACAGTTTCATTTAATAATGTTGCTCTTACCCCTGTGGAACAGATCCGCTACCTAAGACTACATCTGGACAATCGATAAACCTGGAATCCTCACACAAGACAGGAAACTCCACGTCGATTTTGACTATTACAGCACTTACTAAACATACGGTCTAAACTTTCAACTAATTACAAAAGACTGATTCAAATGTCTGTAATAAGGCCAATCTGAACATATGGAGTTGAGCTTTGGGGACCCACTAAACCTTCGTATTCCCCTCCAAAATCCTTCGTAAAATCCTCAATGCTCCTTACATTGTCACAAATAAAATCATACATAAAGACCTTAATGTTCCCTATGTAACCGATCTTGCCCGAACTAGATATCACTCCTTCCATTATAAATTCCCTAATCACCCAAACACACTAGTTTCTGACCTTGGATCCTCTTCCATTACTGACAATCCATCAGAGGCTCCTGAAAAGAAGGTGGTCCTGAAACCTGCTAATGTAAAATGTCATTAAAGTGCTACCAAAGGGTAGTTTCTCTGCACGCCTGTTACACTCCATTTTAACTGTTAAATCAAATTTACTGAATGTATTATATAATATACATTTGCAAATTTCAAAAAAGATTTAAAAAAAAAATTAACATAAAAAATAAGACAAATAAAGATTTATTTAGGCCTTTTACGGTGTTTAATACACTGTGGGACAGAATAAAGTTTTTAAGTTTGTGATATGAATTTAGAATGCATATTTAGACCATTTGTCTGTCACCATGACCTCTTCTCAACATGCAATATTTCCTGAGATATAGCCGTCAAAATTAAAAGTTTTTGTCAGAAACACAAAAAATCTACATTTTGTGAGTTTATTTGTCTAATATCATGAAACCTACTGCTGCTACGAAACAACTAATAATAACTTCAATGTTAGGACGTTAACTAAGCATTAATTTGATGCCTAATACACATTTTTTTTTTCTGTGCCCCCTTCCTGGCATTGCTGCCATACGGGGTTCGGCAACAGTGGGGTAGTGCGTTAGGGTTGCGCATGCCACTGTTGCCAATAAACATCTTTTTCTTTTTTTTAACATTTTATTTTCATAAATACAAAATTAATGGTGGACCATTAAATTTTTTGGGACAATTATTATAAAAACGTGGTGCAGCCCAGCACTCGATTGAGTGCCTTAAGATGGGGCTACGCCTTATCCACCAGCACCCTAATACACATCTGTAAACCTTATAGTTCCAGAGATATAACCGTCAAAATCAAAGCATTTTGTCAGAAAAACAAAAAATATCGAGAAAATTACAACTCCTACGAAAAAAACTATTAATGAATTTGAAAAGAATATGGTCGGGGTGCGGTCAAAAAAACTCAAATAGTAGAAATATACTATTTTAATGAGCCAACGTTTCGCCCCACGTTGCAGGCCTTCTTCAGGGCTAAAAAAGATACAAACACATAGTTACATTAGGAAAACAAAAACATAAGTGTAAAATAACAGGGATATAAAATGTAAAAAAGTAAGATTTAATAAGAAAAAAT
>NW_027111274.1:29240-31723 GCF_000696795.3 Halyomorpha halys | reverse complement strand
GACCATATTCCTTTCATCTTTACACACGGTCAATCAATAATCTTCCAGTATTAATGAATTTGTTTTTAGGACGTTAGGTAACCTTTAATATGATGCCTAATTACATCTGTACACCTGATAGTTCCTGAGATATAGCCGGCAAAAGCAAAACATTTTGTCAGAAAAACAAAAAATCGGAATTTCGTTAGTTGATTATGCTAATAGTATGAATACTACTACACCTATGGAAAAACTAATAATAACTTTGTTTTTAGGATATTAAATTGGGTTTAATTTGATGCCTAATAGATATCTACACCTTATTATTAGTTTTTTCCTAGGGGTGGTAGTTTTCATGAAATTAGCAAAATAATTTCACAGAATATCGATTTTTGTTTTTCTGACAAAATGTTAAGATTTTGACGGTTATATCTCTGGAACTATAAGGGGTACAGTTGTGTATTAGGCATCAAATTAATGCTTAGTTAACGTCCTAATAACAAAGTTATTATTAGTTGTTTCGTAGCAGCAGTAGGTTTCATGATATTAGTAAAATAAACTCACAAAATGACGATTTTTTTTTCTGACAAAAAGTTTTGGTTGAAGCCGGCATCTATATCTCTGCAACTATTAGGTGTAAAGATGTCTATTGGGCCTTACATTATAGCTTGTATAACAACCTAATAACAAGGTAGTAGTGAGAAAATGGGGGAGTTGGGACAGCGATTTGGGCAGCCAATCAGAAGCCAGCAATTTGGTGACGTCACATATGGAGGGGATTTGAATTCAAATATTCGGCTCGAGGCACCCTTAACCACTCACGTGATCTGTCACGTGTTCAGTCACGTGATCATTAGGCAGCCAATGTGAGGCTAGTATTTGGTCACGTGACCCCCTGGCGGGGGATTTAAATTCAAATTAAGTTCGACATAACCTTATCAACTCACCTGATCATTAGGCCACGCCCTCATTTAAGTCACGTGACTCACATGGCCTGAGTGTGCCCGGCCGCCATTTTTTTTCTGTTTGAGAGGCTTACTGGTTTTGGAAGAGGCTGAGTTTACCCGGCCGCCATATTGTTTTTTATAGCCACCATTTTATTATGAGGGACTCGCGTCCTTTTTTTTTCGTTCAGCACCATATTGTGAGGCTGAGGATACCCAGACGCCATTTTGTTTTTGATCGCCATCATTTTATTTTGAGGGTCTCGAAACCTGTTTCTTTTCGTTCAGCGCCATATTGTGAGGCTGAGTGAACCCGGCCGCCATTTTCTTTTTTGATCGCCGCCATTGCATTATGAGGATCTCGCGTTACCCCCACCACCCATTGATGGATCAGGTACCCACTTTCATACTACAACCAGTGGGGCTAAGTGGACCTGGCCGCCATTTTATTATCATTTATTTTATGGGGGTCTTGGGACCTGTTTCTTTTCGTTCAGCACCATATTGGAATGGGCTGAGTCTACCCGGACGCCATTTTGTTTTTTATCGTCACCAGTTTGATTATGAGGGTCTCGCGACATTTTTCTTTTCTTTCACCGCCATATTGGTCATGTGACTTATGGGATTTGCAGAGGATGAGTACACTCGGCTGCCATTTTTATTACCAGGGTCTCACGATCTTCTTCTTTTCGTTAACCGTCATTTTATTATGAGGGTCTCGCGATCCTATTCTTTTCGTTAGCCACCATTTTTTGTTTTCAAGTGTGTCGCGGTCCTTTTCTTTTCGTTCGTTATCATTTTATTGCGATTCTCGGCATAAACAAACTTGGAGATAAATAGATCTGTTACTTAGTAGGACTTTTTAATCTCTCTTATCTTTTAATAATTTTGACTTTGAGCCTGATTCCCTTTGTTTTTAATCTTTTAGTGTAAACAATGTGAATAATTTGAACTGGTTAAATCTAAAAAATAAACACTGATATGTAGACCTTTATCTTCTATTTCCTCCATCTCCAATGGTCGATCGCCACTCGAGCTATCAGTTCCTGATGCTGCCTCCGGGTCGCTCACTTCGAGCGTGCTATGGACCTCATCCGCGTCTCTCCGCTCTCTCGCGTTTTGGCTATCGTCTTCCCCAGGCGTCCACTCGCGCAAAAATTGACGCAGATCTCCGGACGGTCCCCCTTGTTCATCCTCTATCGCGTTCACGGTTATTGCGCGCGATAGCCAATCTGCCACCACGTTCTCTTTACCCGGTTTGTAGGCAATTTCGAAATTATATTGGGAAAGGAGCTCCTTCCATCGGGTAACCCTGGCTGAGGATTCTTTAAATTTTCCCACCCATTAGAGGGGGCGGATGATCTGTCTGAATCTTAAATTTTCTTCTGAATACGTAGGGACGAAAATGGTCTACGGCCCACACTATGTTCAGTAACTCCCTCTCCAATGCGCTGTACCTTGTCTCTGCGTCCGTAAGTCGCCAACTAGCTTAAGCTATCGGTTTCTCCGCTCCGTTTCCTTCCTGAGAGAGTACTGCTCCCAAGGCGTATTCGCTGGCAT
>NW_027111274.1:27724-28180 GCF_000696795.3 Halyomorpha halys | reverse complement strand
TGGTATTCTCGCGGCATCTGTTGCACGATATGGACCTTTAGATCCCCCTGAACCCTCCATTTACTCAGATGTATGCCGATTTCCCCTTCCACACTACAGGGCCCACCCAGGGTGATTAGTTGACATTGACATGAACATACCTGAAGTTTCGTCTTCCACTTCTCAAGCGCCTCTCGACTCAGGATGGTGTGCGAACTCCCGGTATCCACCAGCCACGTCACGCCTCTCACACCGATGATAGCCAGACCGCTGCGTTCTCTCTTAACGTTGTTGTTTACCAACGTGCGGCCGCCCCTCTGCTGCCACCCTCCTCAGATCTCTTCGTAGGAACTCCTCCTTACACCTACTTGCTTTCGTCCACTTATCATTTCGCCAGTGCGATTCCTTCCTTTGTCTTCTATTTCTGTTCCCGATGCTTCAGACGCTTCTGAAGTCTCACTAGAGGATTCCTCTGAC
>NW_027111274.1:27326-27619 GCF_000696795.3 Halyomorpha halys | reverse complement strand
ATCAAGTTCTATTTAGTTCTTATGTGTATTGGTTAGAAGATTAAATTTTAATCCTATTTTGGTTTGTATGAATTAAGATTTTAATTTTGGTTCATTTGCATTGTATATATTTGGAAAAAACAAAAAACAAAACTAAAAAAATAATGTATTTATTTCTTGTATGTATACATTTGAAGATTAAATTTTTGATTAAATTTTATCTTTTTGCTTTGTATAAATTCAGATTTTTATTTGGTTGCTGAATTGTTAAAATTGTAGTTATAAGTAATATTTTAATATTGAAATTATGTTAT
>NW_027111274.1:25928-26840 GCF_000696795.3 Halyomorpha halys | reverse complement strand
TAAGAAAAGAAAAATAAGAAAGGAGAGAGAAAAAAAATTAAGGCGCGAACAAAACATACACTGGGCTAACTAAAAAAAACAATCAGGTTTCGGCACCACTTACGTGTTGTCGGAACTATAACGAAAAAAAAGGCAAGGTTCAGGGTAGAGTAACAGCACGCAATTATACTGAAATAACACTACTGTATTTCTGAAGTTATTGTTCCTTAAAATCATTTTAGATGTTTATTTACAATGGTAGGGAGTATTAAGGCGGACACAGTGCCTTATCCGATCATAACTTGTATATAGTTATATAATGATTTGTAAATAATTTTGTTTGAAAAATGATCGAGGTTGGTAATTTTGTTTTCATTAGAAGATATAGAATTTTTTATATTAAAGAAAAATGTTATTATTTCATGTTCCATTTTTTAAAAAGATACATTTAATTCTCAGTTAATTCTATACTATGAAAAAAAGAAAAAGAAAAAGGAAATCTTTGTTCAATGTTCAAATGTAAATAGTGTATACTGTATATAGTTATAGATTGTTTTGTAAATCATATTGTTTTGAAAAAATAGTCATCGACGGTAATTTTGTTTTCATTAATAGATATAGAATTTTTTCTATTTTAAAGAAAAATGTTATTATTTCATCCTTCATTTTTTAACAAGGTACTTTTAATTCTCAGTTAATTCTACTATGAAAAATAAAAAAAAAAGAAAAAGGAAATCTTTGCACAGTGTTCAGTATAACTTGGGCAAGCGCAACATAGCAGAATTCCAGTGTTTTGTCAATAGTCTAGGAAGTTATATTAATTAAGAGTTTTCTCTTCTTGATCGAATATTCAAATCGTCAAGACATTGGATTTCATGGAAGCAATTTACACAAACTCATAAAAGTAGAAGAAAAAATTAATGGCTCGAAAAT
>NW_027111274.1:16199-18488 GCF_000696795.3 Halyomorpha halys | reverse complement strand
TTGCTGAATTGTTAAAATTGTAGTTATAAGTAATATTTTAATATTGAAATTATGTTATCATATTATACTAAGTTGGTAATTTAAAATTATATGAGTGTTCGTAAGAGGGAATAGAAAGAGGGTATGATGAAATGGCAGGATATTTCTCCCTACACGTTTTAAGATGTCACCTGAAGATATCGATGCTTTCAACAACAGCAATGAAATAATTTCTTTAATTTACAATGAAAGAATACAAAATAAAGACGATCTAACTTTTATTTAAAAAAACAAAACAAAAAAAAAACATGTATGAATCATATTCAAATAAAATAAATTGTTTTCTTTTGTAATGTGTTGTATTTTATTTTTTATGTCTTACCAGTGTTAAAAACATAATATACCTTTAAATTTCATGAAGAAATTAAAAAATAAAAACCCAATTTTTGCTTTAGTTGTATGATTAAAGTACAAAATATATTGTTTACAATTAAATTAAGAATTAAAAGAAAGAGGATTACAATTCAAAGTCTAAAGACTTTAATGATAGAAGAGATTGCAATGCTTATTTATTTTAGGTATTGCCTGTTCAAAATTCAATCCTTAGGGAATTAAATGATGCTTTGTTGATATACGCTAAGGAAACTAAAATAGAAAGTATTATAGTTCAAAGTCGAAAGTATTAAAAGATAAGAAAGATTACAAAGTCCTATAGTAATAGTAACAGATCTATTTATCTCTCAGTTTGTTTATGTTTTAGGGATTATACAAGTTCAAAGTCCCTTGTTTACATTCATTGAAGGGATTAGAAGATAAAGGTCTACATATCAGTGTTTATTTTTTAGATTTAACCAGTTCAAATTATTCTCATTGTTTACACTAAAAAATTAAAAACAGAGGGAATCAGGCTCAAAGTCAAAATTATTAAAAGATAAGTGAGATTAAAAAGTCCTACTAAGTAACAAATCGATTTATCTCTAAGTTTGTTTATGCCGAGAATCGAATCGGTAACGAACGAAAAGAAAAGGACCGCGACACACTTGAAAACAAAAATGGCGGCTAACGAAAAGAATAGGATCGCGAGACCCTCATAATAAAATGACAATTAACGAAAAGAAGAAGATCGTGAGACCCTGGTAATAAAAATGGCGACCGGGTGCACTCATCCTCTGCCAATCCCATAAGCCACATGGCCAATATGGCGGTGAAAGAAAAGAAAAATGTCGCGAGACCCTCATAATCAAAACGGTGACGATAAAAAACATAATGGCGTCAGGTTAGACTCAGCCCATGCCAATATGGCGCTGAACGAAAAGAAAAAGGTCGTGATACCCTCATAATAAAAATGGTTGCGATCAAAAAACAAAATGGCGTCCGGGTAGACTCAGCCTATGCCAATATGGTGCTGAACGAAAAGAAACAGGTCGCAAGACCCTAATAATGCAATGGCGGCGATCAAAAAAGAAAATGGCGGCCAGGTACACTCAACCTCACAATGTGGTGCTGAACGAAAAGAAAAATGTCGCGAGACCCTCATAATATAAAATGCGACGATCAAAAACAAAATGGCGTCTGGGTAGACTCAGCCCATGCCAATATGGTGCTGAACGAAAAGAAAATGGACGTGAGTCCCTCATAATAAAATGGTGGCTATCAAAAACAAAATGGCGGCCGGGTAAACTCAGCCTCTTCCAAAACCAGTAAGCCTCTCAAACAGCATAAAACAAAATGGTGGCCGGGCACACTCAGGCCCTGTGAGTCACGTGACTTAAAAGAGGGCGTGGTCTAATAATCAGGTGAGTGATTAAGGTTATGTCGAACTTAATTTGAATATAAATCCCCCGCCAGGGGGTCACGTGACCAAATACTAGCCTCACATTGTCTGCCTAATGATCACGTGACTGGTTAAGGGTGGGCGAGCCGAATATTTGAATTCTAATCCCCCGCCATATGTGACGTCACCAAAATTCTGGCTTCTGATTGGCTGCCTAAATCGCTGTCCCAGCTCCCCCATATTCTCACTACTCAAGGTTATTATTAGTTGCTTCGTAGCAGCAGTAGTTTTGATGATATTAGCAAAAGAAGTTCATAAAATGTCGATTTTTTACTAAATAATTCAAAAACACTATCCAAAATTATAGTCTCAAAACATTTATTTCATTCACACGTCCAACGTTTCGGCCAATTCGGCCATCTTCAGGGACAATCTATTACAAAAGTTTCCATTATTTGTATGATCCTACAATCAATTCAATTATTTAACATTATAATTCACAATTCACCTTACCTCAAATTACTATGAGACATATT
>NW_027111274.1:12506-14819 GCF_000696795.3 Halyomorpha halys | reverse complement strand
ATTGATAAGCATCCCCCCATAGGAACTCCAAAAAGCTGTCTGTATGTTTCACCTTTGTATTTGAAAATGCCATTTTCACAGCATAATTTAATTCCTTCTAGGAATAATTTTTTATTTTTTATATTTGTATTTGGTTTTATATCTTCCCATTTTTCATTTATGATTTTATATACCAATTTGAGTGGAATATTTGTTTTTCTGACAAAATGATTTGCTTTGGAAGGCTATATCTTAAGAACTATTTGGTGTACAGATGTCATTAGGCATCAAATTAAAGTTTAGTTAACGTCCTAAAAACAAAGTTATTATTAGGTTTTTCGTAGGTGTAGTAGTTTTTATAATATTAGCAAAATCAACTAACGAAATTCCGATTTTTAGTTTTTCTGACAAAATGTTTTGCTTTTCCCGGCTATATCTCAGGAACTATTAGGTGTACAGATGCAATTAGGCATCAAATTAAAGTTTAGTTAATGACCTAAAAACAAAGTTATTATTAGGTTTTCCGTAGGTGTAGTACTTTTTATAATATTAGCAAAATCAACTAACGAAATTCCGATTTTTAGTTTTTCTGACAAAATGTTTTGCTTTTGCCGGCTATATCTCAGGAACTATCAGGTGTACAGATGTAATTAGGCATCAAATTAAAGTTTAGTTAACGTCCTAAAAACGATAATTAGTTTTTTCGTAGGAGTGGTTGTTTTCATGATATTAGCAAAATAATTTCACAAAATGCTGATTGTTTGTTTTTCCGACAGAATATTTTGATTATGCCAGCTATATCTCTGCAACTATTAGTTGTAAGAATGTCTATAACGCATCAAATTAAAGCTTATTTAACGTCCTAAAAACAAAAGTGTCATTAGTTTATTCGTAGGAGTAGCAGTTTTCATGATATTGGCAAAATAAATTCTCAAAATGTCCATTTTTGATTTTCTGACAAAATATTTTGATTATCACGGCTATATTTCTGTAACTATTTTGTGTAAAGATGTGCATTGGGCCTTAAATTAAAACTTATTTAACCTCCTAACAACAAAGTTATTATTAGTTTTTTCGTAGGAGTTGTAGTTTTCATGATCTTAGCAAAATAATGTCGAATTTAAATCTGCCGCTAGGGGTCACATGACCAATCACGTGAGTGGTAAGTGGTAAGGTAGGTTCGGGGCTAGGGTCCAAAGTCCAAGATCACGTGACCATTGGTTAAGGTATTATCGAAGCTAGGGTCCAAAGTCCAAAAAAGATCATTGAGATGGGCCATAATCGAGATGGCCCTACTAATGTTTCTCGAAAATCTCCGGAGTATTTTCTGATGAATTAAACTGAAAACTTTCTAATTATTTATTTTCTTTTAAACCAGTAAAAGGTAGTGTACTTTTCTGGTTCTCTCAAACACATCAAGGATTTGCAATTATTTATTTCAAGGTTATTGAAATAGTCAAATGAACAGAATCCCCAATTATTTTAAGCGTAGCTGTACAACACAAATTTTTTGTAATCATGTAAATTTTTCTTTCTATAATAGAATAGAAAGATAAGTATTAAACATATTTTCTTGAAATTAATAACATACGGGATCTGGAATATTTTCTTAAATGTATATTAATTTTCAAATTTCTTTGTAAATATTCCACTTAGTTATCTTTATTTTCCATGAGTTGAGCTGTCATTCTTAAGATGCCAAGATTGATGCTAATGCATTTAGTGTCAGTCAAGTGTCCTTCCTTTTACAAATAAACCTTTTCACATAGAAATCTTCCTTCTCCCTTCGTCTGCTTTCCCTATCTCCATCTAAAGGAAGGAAGAAATGAATTCCGTATCCACTTTGGTTTAAAATTTGAGACTTACTTAATATCATCAGTTTATAACTGTAAAATATTTATAACGATTTTCAATAAAAGAAATTTGAAAACATTTCATTTGAAATATAATTTCTTTATCACTAAAAACATCTAATATTGTACCAAGGTGCCCGTAATAGATATTAGAAAGTAATTAAATAGGTATTCATCAATAAATCTAATACAAAGAATATGAATTAAAATTTAATTTATGAACTTGAATATCCATCTTCCTACCGTCCTATTTCGCTCCTGCCCATTATGGGGAAAATCCTAGAAAAACTCTTATTAAAACGCCTCTATCCAATCCTTGACTCATATCATGTTATTCCTGAGCACCAGTTTGGATTTAGAACATCTCATTCTACCATACAACAGAGTCATCGAGTGGTTGATGTCATATCTTCCACATTGGAGCGCGGTATGTACTGCACGGGAGTCTTCCTCGATGTTGAACAAGCTTTTGATCGAGTCT
>NW_027111274.1:9872-11673 GCF_000696795.3 Halyomorpha halys | reverse complement strand
CAGATATGCGTCTTTTTATTCCTTACTCCTTAACCATCCTAACCCATTAATTCTTAATCATTCATCCTTAACAATCCCTGATAATCCCCCGAGGCGTCTGAAAAGAAGATGGCCACGGGACCTTCTAATTTGAATTAATGTTTGAAGTACCACCAATGGGTGGTTCCTTCCCAAGATTTTCAAGTGTACTACATATTTACCTATTGTATTATTTTGTACAGTTGTAAATTACAATAAATAAATAATTAAAAAAAAGTTATGTACAATATATATCATAAAAACCTAATGATTCTCTCAAGAGGTAAAGGACTGAGAAGTTATTGTTTCTTTTTTTAAATTAGATAAATATACAACCGTAATAAAAACTATTATTGAAGGAGATTTAATTACGTAATGAGTTTTCTTATTGATAGACTTTGTTGGTATTCTAATTCGATTTTTTCTATTACTGACAATGGGATTAGTTGTAATTTGTGAGTTTTATATGAACAGGAACGATACATAAAACATGCTTATTTCAGAAATTATTATAAAGATTGTAAAGTGTTACGTAAGAAGTACACGGATCTTCATATGCAAGAAATATGTATTTATAATTTACGTAGTGAGGGGATCACTACTGCGAAAGGCTCAATCCACATCAAATCAACCAGTTCAATTTGTCTGACCTGGAGACCCACTCTTCTTCCTTTCAACTTTGTGACATTAGTCCTACTGCTTTTTATTTATGTTTCTGTTAAACAGACGGTAGTCGATTTTAACGAAGTAAATTATCAAATATCCATGGCATACATCAAAAGACATGGGACTAGATTAGTGATATAGTTGTGTTTTATCCCTTAGACATTAGTCCTAGTTGATACAAGTTGACTGTTTGTGTCACACTGAGCTCCGTATTAAGGCCTCTCCTGTGGAACATCATGTACAACATAATTTTGAATTTGGCAATGCCGGAGGGGGCAACACAGGTTGTGGGCTTCGCAGATGATGTTACTGTGGCGGTGGTGATGAAGTACTTATTCAATTAAGCATTCAATTTCCTAGCAAGCTGTTGCTGCAATCCAAGGTTAGCTTTCTTCGGTAGAACTACAACTTGCAAATCAAAAGACCGAGGCGCTCCTTGTCACTAACATGAAGAAAACCAAAACCATCACTGTCAGAGTAGGTAGACACTAGATTTATCCGTGTGTAAAAGACCAGGGATTAATGATCGATACATGTCTCAGGTTTAATATTCGCACGGAGTAAATCAGTGGCAAGTTTACTAGAATAGCATTTCTATATCCCAGGTTTCTTGCTACTGTTATCGTATTTGCTTCTGTTGTACGGAACTCCAGTTTGGAAAAAAAAGCAATGCTTATAAAATCATACAGAAGATAGATTGGGTACCTTTATATCAGAGTTTTTTTTTTTTTGAGAAGTAAATGCATTTCGATCTGTTTACCATAAATCGGCATTGAGGACGACCTCGTAGTAACACAAGAGCCGAAAAGAAAAAAGAAAGTAATATCACATCAATTTTTGAATTCAATATTGTAAATTACATACATTGACGAGTCTACCCAGTACAGGGGAGCTTAAAATTACGGCCGTTCCAAAAAGTAATAAAAACACAAAAAATGCAGTTATTTCATACCTCTTGTTTCTTGACTCATATGAAACTAGGGTTAGTACCGACACAAAAGAAACCTGTATGCCAAGCTAGAGCTGCGCCTCACGTTGAGCAGACGCATTCCAAAATTTAAAAAAACAAATCAAAAATACTGTTATTTCATACATCTTGGTTTTTGACTCATACCAA
>NW_027111274.1:8011-8712 GCF_000696795.3 Halyomorpha halys | reverse complement strand
GCAGACGCATTCCAAAATTCAACTTTAAAAACTCAAAAATACAGTTATTTCATACCTCTTTCTTGACTCATGAAACTAGGATTAGTATCGACAAACAAGACACCTTTCTGCCAATCTAGTGCTGTGCCGCACGGTGAGCAGACGCATTCCAATATTTAACATTAAAAACTCAAAAATACTGTTATTTCATACATCTTGGTTCTTGACTCATCTCAAAATAGGATTAGTATCGACACAAAAGACACCTGTCTCCCAAGCAAGTGCTGTGTATGCAGACGTATTCCAAAATTCATCTTTAAAACTCAAGAATACATTTATTTCATACCTCTTCGTTCTTGACTCATATGAAGCTAGGATTAGTATCGACACAAAAGACACCTGTCTGCCAAGCTAGAGTTGTGCCGCAATTTATGCAGACGCATTCTAAAATTCTACTTTAAAAACACAAAAGATGCAGTTATTTCATGCATCTTGGTTATTGACTCATGAAACTAGGATTAGTATCAACACAAAAGACACCTGTCTGGCAACCCAATGCTGTGCCGCGCGTTATGCAAACGTGTTCCAAAATTCATCTTTAAAACTCAAGAATACAGTTATTTCAAACCTCTTCGTTCTTGACTCATAGAACTATGATTAATATCGTTACAAAAGACACATGTTTGCCAACGTAGTGCTGTGCTGCACGTTGAGCAGACGCA
>NW_027111274.1:5166-5704 GCF_000696795.3 Halyomorpha halys | reverse complement strand
GTTTTTGACTCATAAGAAACTAGGATTGGTATCGGCATAAAAGACACCTGTATGCCGCCCTGTGCTGTGCCGCACGTTGTGCAGACCCATTCCAAAACTCAACTTTAAAAACTCAAAAATGCAGTTATCTCATACACCATGGTTTTTGATTCATACGAAACTAGGATTAGTATCGACACGAAAGACACCTGTCTGCCAACCTAGTGCTGTGCCGCATGATGTGCAGACGCATTCCACCAAAATTCAACTTTAAAAACTAAAAAATACAGTTATTTCATACCTCTTCCTTCTTGACTCATATAAAACTAAGATTAGTATCGACACAAAAGACACCTGTCTGCCAACGTAGTGCTGTGCCACGCGTTATGCAGACGTGTTCCAAAATTCATCTTTAAAACTCAAGAATACAGTTATTTCATACATCTTAGTTTTTGACTCATACGAAACTAGGATTAGTATCGACAAAAAAGACACCTGTCTGCCAAGCTATTGCTGTGCCGCACGTTGAGCAGACACAATCCAAAATTCATCTTTAAAA
>NW_027111274.1:4769-5116 GCF_000696795.3 Halyomorpha halys | reverse complement strand
CAATGTTTAGTACCGACAGAAAAGTAACGTGTCTGCCAACCCAGTGCTGTGCCGCACGTTGTGCAGACGCATTCCAAAATTCAACTTTAAAAACTTAAAAATGCAGTTATTTCATACATCTTAGTTTTTGACTCATACGAAACTAGATAAATATCGACACAAAAGACACCTGTCTGCCAACCCAGTGCTCTACCGCGCGTTATGCAGACGCATTCCAAAATTCAACTTTAAAAAATAAAGAATGCAGTTATTTCATACATCTTCGTTCTTGACTCATAGAACTATGATTAATATCGTTACAAAAGACACATGTTTGCCAACGTAGTGCTGTGCCGCACGTTGTGCAG
>NW_027111274.1:0-842 GCF_000696795.3 Halyomorpha halys | reverse complement strand
GCCGCACGTTGTGCAGACGCATTCCAAAATTGAGCTTTAAAAACTCAAAATTACACTTATTTCATACATCTTAGTTTTTGACTTATACGAAACTAGGATTAGTATCAACACAAAAGAAACCTGTTTGCCAAGCTAGTGCTGTGCCGCACGTTGTGCAGACGCATTCCAAAATTTAACTTTAAAAACTAAAAAATGCAGTTATTTCACACCTCTTCGTTCTTGACTCATAAAACTAGGATTAATATAGACAAAAAAGACACCTTTCTGCCAATCTAGAGCAGTGCCGCACGGTGAGCAGACGCATTCCAATATTTAACATTAAAAACTCTAAAATGCAGTTATTTCATACAACTTAGTTTTTGACTGAGTCAAAAACCAAGAATTATGTAATAAACATCTTGGTTTTTCATTCAT
This sequence comes from Halyomorpha halys, assembly GCF_000696795.3. Classification (NCBI taxonomy): domain Eukaryota; kingdom Metazoa; phylum Arthropoda; class Insecta; order Hemiptera; family Pentatomidae; genus Halyomorpha; species Halyomorpha halys. The sequence goes on along the minus strand of NW_027111274.1, from coordinate 428 downwards.
ACGAAATTAGGATTAGTATCGACAAAAAAGACACCTTTCTGCCAATCTAGTGCTGTGCCGCACATTGAGCAGACGCATTCCAATATTTAACATTAAAAACTCTAAAATGCAGTTATTTCATACAACTTAGTTTTTGACTTATACGAAACTAGGGTTAGTACCGATACAAAGGAAGCCTGTCTGGCAAGCTAGTGCTGAGCCGCACATTGAGCAGACGCATTCCAAAATTCAACCTTAAAAACTCAAAAATGCTGTTATTACATACATCTTGGTTTTTGACTCATATGAAATTAGGATTAGTTTCGACAAAAAAGACACCTGTCTGCCAATTTAATGCTGTGCCGCACGTTGAGCAGACGCATTCCAATATTTAACATTAAAAACTCTAAAATGCAGTTATTTCATACCTCTTCGTTCTTGACTCATGA
>NW_027111273.1:6518-7781 GCF_000696795.3 Halyomorpha halys | reverse complement strand
CATAATTAATTCTTATAAAACTTAAATTTTATTATAAAGACAACATATCTAACCAACTATATGGTCTATCAATGGGAGGGAATGTCTCAGTTATTTAAGTGGTACCTGCAAAAACAAATGAATTTTCACATTATAAACTTTTTAAAACCGGGGTTTTAATTGGAAATTCCAAAAACAATCCAGTAGCAATACATTGTTGACGTTTTTATTGTATCAGCATAAAACTTACATAATTATTATTATCTAATTAAGAGACGAGAAAGCAATAAAAATAATAATAATTTATGTTAATAATAAACAAACAGTAACGTTTATGCCGAATACCTTGCTAATAAATTGTAGTACATATGTTAACTAAGCATTAATTTAAAATCAGGGAAATCCTTAAATATGAAATAACAGTTAAGTTATAATATTTTATAAAGCTTCATTCTTAAATTTTTCATTGATTGTTTTTTAATATCCTAACAAATGTTGCCTTTTTAACAAATTTCCCAACATCCATGTTGCATGTTTGTTATCAGCATTATCTTTGTCTAAGGTATCTTAAGAAGAAAAAAGTTTCTAATTTCCGGGAAGCAGCTCATTAAGGTGATAGGTATTCATCTCCTTCTCAAATGATAACTTGTTCCGCCCCTTCTTCCAGACTTTCTCCTCCTCCCCTCCCCCCATGAAGATATTTGAATTTCAAATCGGCCCCTTTGCCGGTGACTAATTATGTCATTAGGAAAATAACCAGGTTTCTCGACCCAGTGTCAAAAACTCGGAGCAACTCCTTCTATAAGACTTTTAATAATTGTTAATTCCAGAGTTGGTTGGAATTACACATTCAAAGGCGCCCTGTAATCGAGGATAAATAGCCGGTTGGAAATAATACTGATTTGCATTTTATGATTGGGCCCCATGCAACTCGCAACTCGCTTGTAATTACCCCCAAGATCCGCTGTTTTATTTTTATTTTCGCTTTTTTTTTCTCTTGAAATCGACGCGAGCGGATGTTATCCTGCCAATTCTTGGAGGTCCTGGCGTGCGCTACTCACAATCTTTGTGAAAATTACTTCCGGTCGTTTCTATTGTTAAAATTCCGATTGCTTACAGTCAGCCCAAGAGGCCAAGAGGAGGATAAATCAATTTATTTCTTACCCCAAATTTTTATTACTTTAATGTAAGCAATATTCAGTTAACAGCCAAAATTGATTCCTCACCTTACTGTCTATTCCGAAATCACGAAAAATTCATTTTTAAGTTTTAATTAAAAAAAAA
>NW_027111273.1:3661-3973 GCF_000696795.3 Halyomorpha halys | reverse complement strand
TATCAAACAAGTATGACTGAGCCATCTTTACAAGATATGGTAGAAGTTTTTTCTCCAGACAATGTCCAAATGTACAACGGGAAGAATAATTTCTAAAAAGAATTACAGTAACGCAAACGTGTTTGTATAATGTGTATTATTATAATTATACCTTCAATTAATTTGAAACAAATACCTAATTATTTTTATTTACCAACTGATTTCCATGGGTTATATAACGCGACCGCAGTGTTGTGTATTATATACCTTATTCACTATACTCAGACTCTATGTCATAATATGTACAAGTACTATCTACAAACTTCTAAATAT
>NW_027111273.1:0-373 GCF_000696795.3 Halyomorpha halys | reverse complement strand
GATAGGACCAAGGATACTACCCTGAGGTACACCAGCAGACTGAGAAAACAGGGATGAATAAGCTCTGTTGTGATTTACTTGAAATAACCCGTCTGAGAGATAAGAACGGATAATGAGATAATATGTAGGGGGTAGGAATTTATGGATGTTGTACAGCAGTCTATATTATTTTAAATAAAAATTAAACAAGCATTCAATTGTTCTGATCAATATTATTATATGTACATTTTTAATCAAAAAATTTTAACGTATTGACTTATTATTAATTAGATTTTTGTTTAATATTATATTCGTGTAAGAACAGCTAACTCTAAAATTAAATCTAAGTGGAAGAACAACTAGGATACGAACTCTTGTTATGATGAATTAAAGT
>NW_027111272.1:0-14249 GCF_000696795.3 Halyomorpha halys | reverse complement strand
TAAATAAAATATCGATATTTCTATTTTAAGATTCCTATATAATTTTATAGTCTTTTTTTTAAAAAATATCGATGTTTTGATAAAATAATATAAGAATATTTTTGCTTAAACTCTATATCGATATTACAGCAATACACAATAAAGAATTAAACATGTAATTATCTAAATAAAATATCGATATTCCATTTTAAAAATTTCTTTATAATATTATAGTCATTTTTAACAAAATATCGTTATTTCCATAAGATAATATCGGAATATTGTGTTGTACGTTGTGTGTCGGAATGTTGTACGTTATTTAACTTATCTAAATCATATAATCTGCATATTTATTTATTTTTATTTTACTCTTTATATATGATAATAAGCCAACATAATCTGTATGGAAAAAAATTACGCCCTACCAACACTTATTTGGCCAAACTCCATGGCTACATAAGCCAATAAACCAAAAAAATACTTCATAAATTATAAATTCAAGGCTTACTTTTCAAAAAATATTGCGAAAGAATGAATGGAATCCAATATAATTAAAAATAATTGTATTTTAACGAATTATTTTCCTAATAGAGAAGGGTACTTGCTAATGGTTGTATTAAATTTGTCATTGTTAGAATTTTAATGGGGAATTCCGGCCATAAGATACACCATAGTGCTGTGGGAATGGGTTGCATATGTAAATTGACTTTTGACCTTGGTCATTTAATAGTAGATATTCCGGAATATATTCAGATTTTCAGAACTGGGGACTGCATAATTTTCCCTATTGATAGAATGTAATAGTTCTGTACACAATGCCTACATATTTCAATGTGTGTATGTACCATCATAGATTACATAATTTAAAAAAACCAAATCATTAAGTTTATACTTAGTGAACCATGATTATAATTAATTCTTAAATTATATTTAATAATTTATTGATTTATTTATTGATAAGGAAATAAAAGCTAGGTTGAAGTTGGGAAATGCTTGTTATTTTTCTGTTTCAGAACTGTTTAACTCGCTCCTTCTATCCAAAAACTTATTCATGTTATAGCATTGTGGCGTATAAGATGAGCATGTAAGGTTGTAGGGCTTAGTAATGAACTAAAGAGCGTATCCCTAAATTGTTAATGAATACTGAACCAACCGGTAAACGCCCTAGGTTAAAACTGATTTTGTGGAATGGGTTTGGAGGGGCATCACTGGAAAGATGTATGTGGAGAGCGATTAGTGGTATCGGCATCAAACCTTCGGGTTCGTTATAACTTCAAGATTATTATTAATTCATATAAATTAATAATTATTTAAATAAATTTTAATAAATTAATTATTAAGGCCAGGAATTTCTTCTTTTATCTAGCAAAAATGAACTTAATGCTATTATAAATCATTATTAGAGATGCTACCAATGGGTTGTTTCTCTACACGCTTGTAACACTCCAATTTAACTTAGATCAGATTTACTAAATGTATTATAATGTACCGTTGTAAATAGCAATAAATAAATATTAAAAAAAATAAATCATCAATATATAACTATTTTGAATATATCTGGATTTATTTTTCTTTTCAAATCTTTTTGGAAATAAAGCCTTGAAATTATTATTATTATGATAATTTTGTTATAGTTCCGACATTTGAATGCCGTAGAGCAAGAATGTGACTCCAGGGTCCAATTTCGAGAACAATTAAAATTTTGTGAAACATTCCTTCGTTTCTTTTTAAAGCTATTTATTGTGTTTCACTGTCTAACATAATTTCCTTTAAGGAATAAAAGAAATGGCTTCATTATTACATTTCGATTGATACATCATTGGATGCTTCAAAAAATATTTTATTAATAAAATATATATATAATTCAATTAAATTTTGTCGGTCGAATGAAAGGTTGAAGGATAGCAGTGTTGTGCCCATCCATTCTTTTTCTTCTGGACATTCATCTGAGATCTTCATCCTTATTGGTGTAGATTGGAATTTCCAATACCATCAGCCCAACTACGAGAACAGGTGGAAAATCCTGGAAGGTATAGAAACCGTTTTAGATCCGCTCGCTAGATAAAGAAAGTGAGCCATCACAAGGTTACATTCTATAAACAGATAGTGTCATTGAAAAAGGGCCGATAAGGCGGAGGTGGAAGGGAGGAGCTGCTGGAGATAAACCTACCGCTGCCCTTTGTGCCTTTCCTTCCTTCTGCCTCTCTTAATGTTACCGCTGCTGTTATTCTTTATTGTGTTCGTTAATTACGTCTATTAAATATATCTAGTGAGGGCGGTAAAAGTTAGAAAAAGGCCGAAATACTTATAGTTTTTCGAAATGATTCTTCCATTATAAGAAGCCAGACCGAAAATTAAACATTATAAATATTCTATTTTTTTATTTATAAAAATAGGATAAAAAAGGTGGAATAAATAAAAAAATAAGATTCTTCCATCAATATTCTATATGCTATTATTGGCCAAATATCGAGAAAAGAAAAAAAAAAGTTCTTCCAACAATGTATTGCATTTTCGGAATATATTTAAGGAACCGTCTGAGGGCGGTAATAATTGTTAGAATAAAAGTAAAGTTTTATTTATATATATTTAAATATTCCTTACGGTATTATAAAAATAGACAAAACTGGTTTATATTTTATGTATAATTGAATACGATATATGGTGTATTCCGGGGTTCTATACCATCTCCTCGGAAGATCCGTGGCCTATCCACCCTAATTGTACTATTTAATATATTGATTATAAATAAAATTAGTTATTAAATATTGTCTATAGTTCCAAGATATGTATAAAAATAACTTATTCCAACATTCACCTAAATATTTTTTTCTGTGCAACTTAAACAAAAACCTGCCTACTAGATATACAGCTAAATGTTTTCATTATCCTGCATATGTTATTTCCATCAACTAAGGTTTACAGTTTAAATTAAAAACATCATCTCTGAATCAATTCGATAGAGTTTTATATGCCTAGCAGTAAAGTCAATTTTCTTGATTTTTTTTATATCAAATGATATTCTGCGTCCAAATCAGTTATTATTAATTATTTTCTAATATTACCTTTAGCTTTAACAACTCCAGTATGCATTTAACTTTTAAATCATTCCATAACGGTAAAATTAGCATAAGTGTGGATTTCAAAATATCATAGTTAAATTACTTTTCAGACAATATCATATATTTAGTTCTTACCTTTTTGGAAAATTCTTCTAAAATTAGAATCTTTAACTACATATCAAGGCAGATATATGATCGCTTTATATTTTTTAAAATAAACGATTTAGTTTGAATATTTATTAAAACATTGTAGGAAGATAATCCGGGTGGTGGTCAATAAAGGTATCAAAATAATAAAAGAAAACCATTTATTGTTTACGGGCGAGACGTTGGTTTGCAGGGCGGTCAGATTGAAGCAAAGATCACAACTGAACTTTGTTTCAATGATCAGTAACATACCAGACAACATACAATTAATAATAACGATTATTAATTGTTTATTTTATTATGAACGACGATGTTTCGCTGCAAGTGCGGAGCCTATCTCTGAGTTTACAACACTATCCTAAAGTTTGTTTTCATAATAAATGAAATTTTTATTTATTTATTGTTGACTAACTTTTCAAATAAAAAATACTCATTATAAGCCTTCTACAATTAGAAAATTATTACAAAATACTTTAAAAATATTTTTGTTACATAACATCTTATTATTAGAATTTTATATTATTATTACATAAGTAAGTATTAAACTTTAATAATTATTATTTTTTATTCTATTTATTATTGTTTTAGTATATTTTCTTAATTTTTGTTTCCTTTTCTAGGTAAGTTGGAGTTACTTTCATCTGTTGAAGTATTTACAAAGTGGGTAATGTACAATTTATCACATCTTTTTTTATTTATTTTTTTCGATATTTTCAAACATCTACAAATTTTTTGGTAAGTAGGGTTGATCGTAAATATCCTGAAGCAAACCACTTATGAAATGTTGATGTTGATTTTTTGGCACACTGCACGGTTTCCTTTGGCCGTAGTTAAGTATCCGCGAAAAGAACTTGGTGTTGGGTGGAAGTGGATTTAAATTACATTTACAGTACCTCCCTTTGGGTACATCTATAATGGGAAAATAAATTAATTCATACGTGGACACTACTAATGAAAAGGTCTAAACATTGGTATATTTAAAAACAATTGCAGTTGTTGTAACTGTAAAATTAAACTATTGAAACATTATTAGTTGACTGTACCTAATTGATGAATAAGATCGGGCGAGTGGCGGTAAAAAAAGGTAATCAAATAGTAAAACAACTGTTTATTAGAAGCCACATAGCAAAGATCAATTGTAACCTTCTCCATTTCAAATGTAACCCTTTCCAAATCAATTGTAACTTTTCCCATTTCAAATGTAGCCCTTTCCAAATTAATTGTAACTTTTCCATTTCAAATGTAACCTTTTCCAAATCAGTTGTGACCTAATCTGACTTAAATAATTTCATACAAATTATATTTTATTAATTAAAAATAATGATATTAAATTTTAAAATGACTTTTAAAATAATTTCAGCCTCTTCATCCAACATTTATTAGATAATCTATACTAAGTGCTAATTTCAACTAGATACAAAATTATTGAAATATACAGTTATATTTGTTAATTTATTTTTAAATTATTATTAATTTTGAATTATTGTTATGTTTGATCTGGAGATCGTATAATGGGTTTTCTGGTGTCATGGTTCGGTTTGTTTAATCGGATACTCGATCGCGCATGTGCGTTTCGGTTTATTGTTACTTTTGTAGTCATCTTCAATTTGTGGATGGTTTTTTTGGTTTTCAATAGTCCAAATTCTATTTGTCAATAAGATTTTTGATCGCTTATGCGGAATTAGATTTTCTTATGTAGTTTTCCTCAACATGGAGATCATTTATTAAGTTTGCCTGATCATTTGTTGTCACTTGATCCTATTTTTGGAATTTGCATTTTGATTGCGCATGAAAATTTTATTTTTGTAGTTTTCTTTAATATTAGGATCATTCAATGGGTTTTTTGGGGGTTCTGATTAAATTTTCTATGGTGTGTGCGTGGGTCAATTTATGTTACTATTTTAGTTTTTGAATCGCTTGATAGGTTTTTGGTTGTCCTGATTCTTTTTTTTTTTCGAATAGAATTTCTGATTTGCGATCGCACATGAATATTTCGACTTACATTAGATTATTTTCTCATATTGAGTTGATCCTTTTTTGCTTCGTAGACTTTCGATGAACACGCACATTTCGAATTTTACACATTTATTAGTGCACATTTATATTTTTTTGCACATCAAGGAGACATCCTTAACACAATATATAATAATAAATTCGAAACATATATTTCCTTATAATAAAAGTCACACGAAAACAACAAATATTTACACGAAAAAATGCCAAATGTAATGGTAATTCGCCATGTGTTGACTTGTTAAAAAATGTTATTTAAACAACGAGCTTCAGATCCTATGAAAACCTTATAAACCATCCACATTTCGAAGCGTTACACCCACCAACCTTTAGTGAAATTTTAAATTTCTATTTATATTAAAAATGTTAATAAGTTTTTCATGTCTATGTTTTATATTGGTCAACAGCGCAATATAAAGAACAAACATGTTCAACGAATCCGTCAGAAAGGAATCAAATATTGCAATATTTCTAGAACTAGTAATATTAATAAAATAAAATTCCACCATTTACCGGTACAGTACTAAATGTTCATATCACGTCTTATAAAACTCATCTTTTATTAGAAATAACACGTAAATTTGAAATTATATTTTTGTTATATCCCTTAAAAAACAAAATAACCTTAAAGTAGAACCTTTATTTTTCTCTTACCTTCCTATTTTATTCCAATTCTTAAAAAAAATTATTTTTTTTTAGTAGCCAGCTTTTATTTTCAGACAAATTCAATATAGCAATACACGTCACACCAAATACACTAAATATATGTCGTGTTTTCGTTAGTCCTCTCTCATTATTTGTTTAAAGTTTGTGGTCAAGTAATGACTTAGCGCGCACAAGTGTGGACGGTTTTTTTCTCCTTTAATTTATTATATAGATATCATCCGTAAATATTGTTATATCAGCCACCATCTCTTATAATAGAAGAACATAATATAGAAATTTAAACAAAAATTTACCCAATCAGTTAATTGGACTCTACCACTGGCAAATTGAAACAAATCAATGTTATTATTCTTAGTAAACCACTTATTCAAAAATACGAAAATATTAAAGGTGTAGGAATCTAAAGAGTAAACACACTCCCCTGGGGTGGGCTTTGAACAGCTCAAGTGCTTTCATGGCGAGCCCATCATCCCGAAAGCATTTGTATCGAATAAAGCCCATTCTCGGGAGACAAGTTTTTATTTCTTCCACTTCTACCTGTATTAAAAAAAAAAAAATGCGCCTATCTCTGGATCCATTGGAACAAAATATAAATAAAGATATGAAAATATATTCTTTCAGAAATATACTATTCATTATACTAAATATCCTTTCTTTAATCTTAATCTTGCTTAGTGTTTATTATTTCTGTTTTCTTTTTTTTTTTTTTTTTTTTTTTTTTTTTTTTTTGATAGATTTATTTATTGATAGATATTACAATCTGCCATACAGTTGTGGGCAATAGGTAATATTGATGAATGATCTCATACATACTAAAATAAAAAAAATAAAATAAATAAGTAAAAAATAAAAAATTAAACATAAAATGAAATAAAATAAAAAACTCTCTTAAAATATATACAAACAAAAGAATAGACAAGATGATTTCTGTTTTCTAGTAATCTTTATACAAATATAAAAGTTATATGTCTGAGATAAAAGGAAATAATTCTACCATTTGAACATAAAAGTAAATGAAGATATGCTAAATTATTATTTGCAAAATACTATTTATTAGAATACATACGGAGTGCGGTAAGACAGCAGTAGTAGCACAGTGGTACCAAGGACCCGGGTTCGAATCTGTGGCAGATAATTATTTTCTGTAACACTGTAGCCGTGCGTCAACCCTGTGGGTTTTGGAGCCCTCTTAAAGTCCACACAGACTCATAAAGTGGGTATCCTTAATACATGTTAGCAAATACATTGTAAACTGTTATAATCATTGACTAGCATTAGCGAAATTTCAATTCGAATTCTTTGAATTGCAAACCATCCTGATTAAAATTTGTGGTTTTAATTTAAACTCCGTAAAATCATGATCGCCAAAAAGTAATTAGAGATAAAGTTGACTCTATATTAACAAGTCTTTATCTCTCCACTGACCTTTACAACTAAAAGCTGGTCTAGTAAAAAAAAAATCAAAACTCGTATACAAGCCACAGTAATGAAATTTCTGAGGAAAGCCCTCAGTAATGCAATAACTGACCGAATGAGAAATAAAATAAGACAGGGCAGGAACTGCTATCGGAAAATATTCATAGAAGAGAATTAACGTCGTTCAGGTATTTGCGAAGAATGCTGAGCAATAGACTACCAAAATTATAAGACTGAGGGAAAACGGCCACGCGGAAGAACGAGGAATTAATGGGAGGACCTCATATTGGATCTGAAACTGGAGAATCAGAAGAACAGAGGAATCATCCTGATGAAATCAAGAAGGTAGCCACGGATTGAAAAGCGTGAAATATGGGTTGGTTAAACAAGAAGTTTTGGATCAAAAATTTTTAGTTATAATTTATAGATTTTACTACAATACAGAAAATGTAACTAAGCCTATGAATTTTATGTTTATTGCTTTCGTATAGGTTAAATAGAAAATACTATCGTAACTCATAACAGTTGACTGATTCTAATTAAAACTTTGCTAGTTTTTAGCCCATTTATGATTGCATGAGAACATCGAAATTCCTACTGACAATTCTGTAGATTTGAACCATTACTGCGTTAATATTTAAAATATTAGAAGTGCGAAAAAATGTTGTTTAAAAAATTGACAAAAATCAAGGCAAACACGAATGTCATCGTATTTATAATAACTATTTACACTTTCTGTCAAAGTATTTATACAAAAAAAAAAATCTTAAAAGTATGTTTATTTACTATAAACAGATTAGATAATTAATTATTCCTTACGCCAGGAGAATGTCGATATAATTTTGGCCGATGTATTCAATAGTTAAGGTTTTATATTAACTCATAGATTATTTTATGGCAATAATATGATATTATAATAGGTTATTTTATTTTTTCATATTTTATTTTGTGTAGTATTATTTCTGTGTTTTAGATATTTTTTTTAATTTATTTATTTTTTCTGTAAATATGGAATGAATCTATATTCTGTTATTTATATAACTATTACTTTTTGTTTCTAAATATGATATACTTTAATATTTGCCTAGAAAACGGTTAATATCTTATTTTAGATGTATGTTAAGAGTTGGTAATTGGATAATTTGTGTTGGTGTGATGTATACTAAAACACCACTTGAACACACAAAAAAAAAAACATATTAGTATACAATATTTTTATATTTCTCTGATATCCACTTTCTATTTGTTATTATTACCGTTTTCATTAATTTTCTACTACTTTAGTGCAATTCTTGTTTATTTATATATTTTACTGTACATATTATTTTTATTTTCTTTGTTCATTTTTATATAAACTTTGACTTGTTTTAAATCATTTTTATCTATACCATAGCTTACTTTTATTTCACTTTATCTACCCTCTTAATTTGTTACACTATTTTAGCTGTTTGTATCTTTTATAGCTCTTACGAAGCCCTGCAAAGTGGAGAGAAATGTTGGCTCACAATAAATATTTTAATTACTATTTGAATTATTTTGCCATCTTCCTTTTATGTATTACTCAGTCATCTTCCAATAATTAATTTTTTATTCAAAGCTGTATATTACAAAAAATAATGATAATAATAGTTCTATGTAAAGTTTATTAATAGGTATATTTTAATGAAATCTATGATTCAAGGAAGACATTAGTACTACATAAATTTTCTAACCTATAATGTTGGCTTCTAAATTTCAATTATTTTTTAATGAGTTTTATTAATCAAATCAATTATTTACTTTGAGATTAAGAGAAATGTCCGCCATTGTAATTTAAACTTAAATAGTTGATAGCCGGTGATTGGCTCCTACTCCTTTGGCACGCCCCTGGAGTTCATCATAAGACCCACCATGTTAGCCTCACTTTTCCTGGCAGCTTACCCCCTCTATCCTTCTCCAAGCCGATTAATAAGTCCGTCAGTAAGAAGTTAGAGATATGCACAGCCCTGTTTTTATTAAGGATATATTAAATATTTTTTCATTCAGTCATGTATGTTATAGGGAGATCCTTCACTGTTACAAAAATAGACTAAATGTTTAATTAATTAAATGTTATAATACATTATATTAGTATTCTACACAGTAGGAGCGCGGTGGCACCGTGGTAAGGCACGATGTAACCAACTCCAAGGGCCCGGGTTCGAATCCGGCTGGGTCGAAAATTGTTTGTTGTTACACTAAGCCGAGCCCCATGGGTTTCGGACCCCAGCCTCATACATTGGGTACACTTAATTAGGTAAAAATCTGGTAGTCGAGCGTGATTCTGGCCAAATCAGCTCCTTGCACAACCGTTGGTCTAGGAACAGTACTTTCTTACAAATTACTGAACCCCTGACCCTTCAAGGGTTGTAAGCCGTACAGATTTTAATATTTATTTTTTTTTATACTACACAGTTGGACTACTAGTAACATTAGCCCCTTGGTGCGTTACGTATCCACCCTCAAACGGACCATGTCCTATTGACGCGAGACCTGCTTGGCTTATTCGCAAGCCCTTTGCCCTCATTGAAGGGCTGTGTCTGCCCTTTTATCCAGAGGATTACCTTTGAATCGTCTCTTCCCCTTTTAATATTTTTTCTTTTTTACTCCCACATTTAATGGATTGAATGTATTCAGGCGAATTATAAACGAGAAATAAAGCATCAAATTCCCCCTTTTAAAATTCTCCTTAAGTTTATAAGAAATCGGGTTGTTTTGTTCCAGGGGAGAAATAACATCTTTAGGAGATATTGTCGATCAGTAAAAAGGTTTTTTTTATCCATTATTTATTTTGATAAAATCAGAAATGTGAATAGCATGAATAAACTCCTTATAAATTTTTTGACCTCTTGCAATTTTAATATTCCTTCTTTTTTCTTTCTTTTTAAGAGCTCCGAATGCTTTCCTGGGATTTCAAAAGAATTTCAAAGCTGAATTTTTAAGTAAGTAGCCGCGATAGGGTATGAATAATGAGGGGATTGCAATTAATATGTTTAACTTCTCTAACGTCCTCGGATCGATTTGAAACTTTCTTATTAAAGTGGATAAGCTGATTATGTTACTTGAGCTCATTCGACAAGTTTTAAGTTAGTTCTTTCATTTTTATTCATCGTCCCTTTCCTCTCCTCCTGCGTAACAACGAAAGTATAATTTTTAAAATAAATTCGACTGTTCATCTTCAATAATTATTATCTAAATACCTAAATCTTATTGTTATTTATCTTTCTTTCTAACTTGTAAGAAATTTGACAAAAATAGCTTTTAATTTGAAACCTATTGAATTCAAGAGGTTTTGTTACTTGAAACAGGGAGTAGAAGGAGAGAAGTAAACTGAGAGAGAAGCTCTATAATAAAGTTTGTTAAAACATAATAACTCTGTAATTTATTTTATTTGTTAATGGAAAGGTATTTTCATAATATATTTATTCATGCGATACTAATTATCTTATGATCTTTATTTCTTCCTCATTTTCTTCGACGTTTGCGGGCTTTTTACCTATCATCTGGATTACAATACTAATGATTTTAACATTTTCAAATATATATTTTCATTAGTTTCCTCGTTAATTCTATCCATATAATTACATTTTTCTTTAATTTTGCACGTAGAATTAGGATAAGTTTATATGGATTCGAAGATGTTATGATAATAGTATATTATGAAAATTTAATAACTTTATTCTATATCCGAACGAATTTCAAATTAACTTATTTGATATTCTCTGCTCAAACGACTTTATTATAAGGCTGTATGAGTTATTTTTTATTATTATTAAAAAAACGCCACTTGTTTTTATACGTTTTCAATATTTACCGAATTCGGCATAAAAAAAACAAGCCTTCAAGGGAAACATTGTATAAACGTCTCGTCGTATTAGTTATATTTTTTGTGGGAGCGATCTTTTTTTTTTCGCAGCTCACTACAAACAAGACCCTAAAGCTTTTCTTCTCCTCTCTCGTTATTGTTGTGATGTGCAGGTTCCAGAGGCTGATGGAAGAAAGAGCCAATGTTTACCTTTTTATTTATTCCTCCTCCGTGCGGAGTAATGTGACCAAGACGAGAGCTATCTTTATAAATCATTATATCGGGCCCGCTTCCTATCGTAGAATCAGGGGGAAGGAGCTAAAACGCCCTCTATATGTATATTGGTTAAAGTTAGATTGGAGACAAGGAAGAGATAGCGCTGACCGTAGAGACTTATATCCGTCAAGATAACCCTCTATAGACCAGTTTCTCCTGACGTTGGAAAAAAGGTTAAACTTCCCAAGAAGGGAAAGGCGGAAAGTTTTAGCGAATACCCTACTTCTTCATTTTTTCCCTTTTAGAATATATATTCTCTTCTTTTCTTAAATCCATATCTTTATTCTTCGTCCTCTTGACGCATTTCGTAATAAAATTATTTTTATAAAGAGCATTTTAATATTTAACTTCTGGTTCTAATCATAGGAGGAATAGGGCAGAAGTTGTGACTCAAAATGATTTTTAAATAATTATTTCAGATACAAAATACTGTCTAATATTTTAGAAGAAAAGTGCATTAATCTATCAAATGTTTTGAAAGGAAAAAAAAGTCGAATATAAATTTCACTCAAATGTTTTGTAAAAAACAGTATTTTCGAAAACAAAGTACACCCATGTATTTTGGAAGAGAAGTCTTTTAAATTTAAAACTATTTTATGTTTGAAATATCTCTCTCTCCATATAAAATGCTTTTATAATACAAGAACTTCAAAGTATTATATTATTCTATATTTCACGAAATACAAAGTACTTATTTGTCATTTGGATTCCATCATAAATAAAAAACATTGAGAAGTCTTTTAAATTCAAAACTATTTTATGTTTGAAATATCTCTCTCTCAATCTAAAATGCTTTTACAATACAAGAACTTCAAAGTATTATATTATTCTATATTTCACGAAATACAAAGTACTTATTTGTCATTTGGATTCCATCATAAATAAAAAATATTTTATATATACATAATAAAAATATTAATAATTAAAAAAAAAATATTAATAATGATAATTTATGAATCGTTTGAAATGGGTTAAATACAAACATAAGTTTTTTAGAATATAAATCAAATTACTCTAATGTTTTTGTACTGAAGAGTGTAACAAGTTGAGGGAGAACCTTATGGTGGAGCTGAGGTTAGGTTGTTACTCCCAAGAAAAGAAAATCCTGTCCCAACTATATTGAATTTCCATTTTAATATTTTGTTTCTTTTATTTATTAGTTGATGGGGTAGATAAATTATGTTAATTTGGGTTATTCATACTTCACCACGGTTTTGATAATGATTTTACAACGTTTCGACCAAACAAGCCATGATCAGGTCCGAAATCTCTGTATCAATAAATGATTATTTATAATTTTTTTATAGAATGGCATACTCAAAAGAGTTTATGCACTTGAAGATAGCTGGATATGCCGAATCTTTATAAAATCAATAATAAAAATTGAGGTGATCCCCATCTTAAGTTAATTCATTTTGATTAGCTTTGTATTCTTCTAATTGCATTTAACATGAAACAGCACAAATGGGAACTGGTTTTTTAAAATTGTCTGATTAAACTGCGATACAAACAATAAAACTGTTACAAGACTGAGGTAGGAAGTTATTTATAGACTTCATTCACAGCTCTTAAAATCGCAGGTTATTTTCACTATCGGTTTAAACTATTTCTTTTCTACAGACTTGACATTTGAAGTTGTAGGGGGAGTCATGCGTTTTCTATTTATCTGTCGCATGAGCACTAAAAGAAGTTGTTGGGTGGAAATTATTCATTATCAAAATGATTCCCAAACCTCAAAAGCCGCCTGTATACCCATCCTCCTACCGTCCTATCTCTTTGTTACCTATCATGGGCAAAATCCTTGAGAAACTTATTTTAAAACACCTGTACCCTATCCTTATTCCAACCATATAATCCCAGATCAGCAGTTTGGATTCTGAACATCCCACTCCACTATCCAGCAATGCCATCGTGTGGTTGATGGTGTATCGCCTTTATTGGAAGGCGGAATGTACTGCTAGGGAGTCTTTCTTGATGTAGAACAGGCTTTTGATCGAGTCTGGCACCCAGGACTGCTATACAAGATCCGTAAATTCCTACCCCTACACACTTCTTCATTATCCGTTCTTATCTCTCCGACAGATTATTTCAAATAATTCAAAACATCGCTTATTCATCCCTATTCCGTCAGTCTGCTGGTGTACCTCATGGTAGTATCCTTGGTCCTATCCTTTATACAGTTTTCACAGCTGACATCCCAACCCATCCTAACACTATCCTCACCATGTATGCCGAAGACACTTGTCTATTGTCTGTGAACAATGATCCTTACATTGTATCCCAAACCCTCCATTCCCACATCACAAACCTTGAAGAATGGTGCCAAAACTGGAGGACTAAAATTAATTCCAATAAATCCCACCTAATCACATTTACCCTTCGTCGTAAACCCATGACTTCTTGTCCTACAGTATCCTTTAATAATATCCCTCTTATTCCTGTTGAACAGATCCGTTACTTAGGACTACTTTTGGACAAACGACTGACATGGAATCCTTATACAAGACCAAAAAGACAAGAAACTGCTCGTCGATTCCGACTATTACAACATTTACTATACAAACGGTCTAAATTGCCATCCCATTACAAAAGACTGATCTACATGACTATTATAAGGCCTATCTGGACATACGGAGTTGACCTTTGGGGCTCCACTAAACCATCAAATTCCTCCCGAATCCAATCCTTACAGTCCAAAATCCTTAATTCTCGCTTGAATAAGTTTATCGGGGGGTGCGGTCAGCAAAGAACAACATAAATAAACAAAACAATATTTATTTATTTTATGCCGACGTTTCGACCTGAGTTTCAGGTCTTCATCAGGGCTATAGAACAGAAGAGATAACAACAACATTTAGAGTAACATA
>NW_027111271.1:0-1302 GCF_000696795.3 Halyomorpha halys | reverse complement strand
AAGAAGAATGTAAAATAAGTGCGGTCATAAGAAAATATCTATTTATTTGCCGAAGTTTCGACCCAGTTTGTAGAGCTTCATCAGAGCTAAAAGACACAAATAATAACTTTAAAGATCAATTTATATATAATATTTATTAATTCTTGTGACTGGTATTTATTGTTTAAATAAATCAGTCCGTATCCATGTTCAGTCTCAACACTATTATGTCATCAACAGTCCGACGTTTAGGCCAATTCGGACGTCATCAAGGACAATCCTAAATATAAATGTACACCTCTCATCCAATTATTTAAAACGTTTTGCAGGTCATTAATAACAAGTCCAATGGCCCTACTTTGTCACAATTTCATTAATTTTTAAAACTTTTAATTTTAGATTACTTAATACTATCAACTATCTTATCGATAAAAAATAGTTTCTTATAAAATATAAATTTTGAAGAAGAATGTAAAATAAGTGCGGTCAAAAGAAAACATCTATTTATTTGCCGAAGTTTCGCCCCACTTTGTAGAGCTTCATCAGGGCTAAATGATACAAAAATAACTTTAAAGATCAATTTATATATAATATTTATAAATTCTTGTGACTGGTATTTATTGTTTAAATAAATCAGTTCGTATCCATGTTCAGTCTCAACACTATTATGTCATCAACAGCCAGACGTTTAGGCCAATTCGGACGTCCTCAATGACAATCTTAAATATAAATTTACACCTCTCATCCAATTATTTTAAAACGTTTTGCAGGTCATTAATAACAAGTCCAATGACCCTACTTTGTCACATTTTCATTAATTTTTAAAACTTTTAATTTTAGATTACTTAACACTATCAACTATCTTATCAATAAAAAATAATTTCTTATAAAATATAAATTTTGAAGAAGAATGTAAAATAAGTGCGGTCACAAGAAAACATCTATTTATTTGCCTAAGTTTCGCCCCACTTTGTAGAACTTCATCACGGCTAAATGATACAAAAATAACTTTAAAGATCATTTTATATATAATATTTATAAATTATTGAGACTGGTTTTTATTGTTTAAATAAATCAGTTGGTATCCATATTCAGTCTCAACAGTCTATTATGTCATCAACAGTCCAACATTGAGACCAATTTGGCCATCCTTAATATAAATTTACACCTCTCATCCAATTATTTAAAAACGTTTTGCAGGCTATTCTGCCCAGGTCATTAATAACAAGTCAAATTACTATGTCACAATGTCATTAATTTTTAAAACTTTTAATTGTAGATTACTAAACACTATCAAATATCTTATTAAGAAACCATTTTTAT
>NW_027111270.1:0-1399 GCF_000696795.3 Halyomorpha halys | reverse complement strand
ATTCTCGTTTAACATTAATTCGCCTGCAAATCAAAATTAATAAAAACAAAAAGAAGATACTCTCCTTACGTCAAAATTAAATTATCAGAAGAAATTGTGAATAGTATTTGACAAATGCAGCACAAGTTTTTCATTCTTGCGATTCTTTTTTATCCACCACGACAAATTTACTTTTTGAATTATATTTAGCAGCCGTGTGTCATATACATATATATAAATGTGTATACTTATCACTACTTTTATCAACTATTTTTATCTATTATATTATGTATATATTACTAGTTTAGGTATATTGCTATTTATTTAAAATTTTAATTATCTATATTTTATATTTTGATTTTATTCTATGTATGTTAAAGAGAGGAAAGAAACAAATGGAAAAAAGAAGAAAGATATATTAGGTTGAGAGAGAAAAAATAATATATGCATATATATAAAGTAATAAACATATGTAAAAAGTAATAAATGTTAATAATATATACAGAAATTGGAAAATATTGGAAGAAGATAATTAATGGTATGAAGTAGATTGTAGGAAGATATTTTTTATAATATTAAATTTTCTCTATTTGTTTTATTTAAACCTTTTGTATACAAACAATTAAAACGCTATACATGTTAATTTAATTATACAGTTCTACAAAAAGAAACAATTGAACTTTTTCTCAATAACCGAAGGTAGTAAATTTTCTCTCACATTTTCCATGATCAGCTTTGAACCATTACTACTCTGGTATACTTAGACTAAATTCTAATTTTTTAGTACTGTTGGCACGATTTTCATTATTTTAGGGCTACAAACCTGGCATTAAATATGGTAATTTTTTCAAAAATTTGTATATGATGGAGAAAAACTGAATTAACATTCGATTTCAGTATATAAAAAACATTAAAATCATGCGAAAAATTAAGAAGAATTAATTAATTAAATGAAATAGCACTACTGAGAATTAGGCGCAACGTAGCTAACGAATTAGGTTTCGAATAAATCCTGTTAAAATAAAAATAAAAAAATAGTAATTTTTAAAAAAAAATTATTTATGGGTATTCACAACTGTATTTACATGAAAATACATCTAGTAAATTTGAAAATGATGCAGGCATGGAGATAATCCGGATTAGTACCCCTCTAATTAGGTACTTAAGCGGTGATAATCTTGGTGATAAAAATATGAAAGAAAGAACTGTTACATCAGACAAAATAAAATTATCAAAATCAGCTAAAATTATCAAATAAAATTTTTCGATGTAGACCTCTGTAACCTATATAATAACGCATTTATGTCCTTCATAAGATTAGGGTTAAAAAAATCCAGCTTTAAACCTAAACAAAACTTTTTGTCGAATAAAATTTACTAATGTGAATGTTATCATATTTTTTGGCAATATACATTTTGAT
>NW_027111269.1:0-5371 GCF_000696795.3 Halyomorpha halys | reverse complement strand
AATAAATTATTAAAAAAAAAAAAAAAAAAATATTACATAAAATGTACATATAAAACATAGATATCCATAAAAACAAAATTGTTCCGTTCTATACTGTATGTATACTAGAAATGATTATGATGAATAAATAATATGAAAAAAAATCCACGAAAAACCTTAACTGACCGATGCACTGAGAATTTTTTTTCTATCTCAAAATTACTAATAATACAGTTACAAAGTGATAAATTTTACACTCTTCTAAACTTCTAAAAGATTTTTTAATTCTCTTTTTAAATTTAATTATAAAGATAATTTTATCACAGAGCAAAGTAATGTGATCTATTAATTTAGAAAAAAAATGTTTTAATGTAATTATGGAATGGGATTTAAACAAAAAAATCTGGTGCATTCGGCGCATCACACAGCCTTCATCACACTGATTTTGCGCGACTTGATTATTTGAACTCAAACGTGTATTTCGAAACTAGAATCTGAAGTTTTGCACGATTGTAATATTTTACCTTACTATATTTAAGTGTTTTCTTTTTTAATTTGTAACTAAAATTAAAAACTGAATGCTAAGTTCTGCACTTTGAAACTATTTTACTGAACAATCTATTTCTTAGTGACCGTTTTCGTTATTTTTTGTATGTAGATAGAATCAATCTAATGTTTATAGCATTAGCTATTTTAACCATACCATTTAAGGAATAAATATAAAAAGTTAAACTTATGATTTATTTTAGAGATTATGCTGTGTCATCGAATGTATGCAGTTTGTAGTATAAAATTTTAATATTCAATAAAATAATTTCAATATATTTATTAATAAAATTAAATAAAAAACAAAACTTTTTACACAATATTTTTTCGATAAAGTAGGGCGCTTAGTAAATTATTACCCAAGATGGAAAGGACATTTTTCAGAATTCTTTTAACATGAAATTATTAATAAAGGTTAGACAATGAAGGGTAAATTTGATTGGCTTATGAATCAAGTGATTCGTTTACGGCCATATTTGGTAAAAGGAGAGCTTGAAGTCCCCACCCTTGGAACTCTATCGGTTTTCAGTAACAATCCATAAAAGGCAACAAGTCTCCGGAGCTCCAAGCTTGTGTCTCAGTTATTCGAGTTTCAGTTACTATTAAAATTGTATCTTAGTAAATGCGTTAAGACATTTAACATAATGCTTACAACGTAAAAGGTCAGCGGTGAGATCAAATCGCCAGATCTAAGAAACTTTTTTTTTTTTTTTTTAAATATGTGCATTTTAAATAGACAAGAACACAGGAGAGAATGTGCACGAATGGTATTAATAAATACCACCCATATTCAAAAGTTATAAAATTCATTCATAATAAAAGATTAAAATGATGAAAATCAAAGTGTACTTGTTTATTGAATAGGCTGTAATGAAAATAAAAAAATTAATGTTGGATATATCAATTTAAGATTTTGATAAAATGTCATTAGAGTTGAAAGGTTAATAAAAAATAAAGAAAAATGAGAGAAAGGATGAAAAGAAGTATGTGTTTTACATTAATTACCTTCTCTCAAACAATAAATTAATACATAATATATTAATAAACTAATTACTTTTTTTAATTAAGAGACTACGCATTAGGAATAAGAATTATTTAGAAATTTTTGTTTGGTGTATGTAAGCACCTATAAAAAAAAATTATCGAAACAAACACCAGTATATGCGAAAAAAAATTAACAATCAATTAAGAGGATTAATAAGGAATTCATAATTAACTGATGGGCGAAGAGAGATTTAGGGCGATGACACCATTTTGTAAATTACTGGACCACACGATCCACGTGATCTCAGGGCTTTTTAAGTATTAAAAACCTTTCAAAATATAAATTAATTATAAAACTGTTTATTTTTATATTTTTTAATTACCAAAATTAATGGTACTTTGGAGAAAGATTTTTTTAAATATTCTTCATTTAAGCAATATTAGAATGCTTCAATGAGGATATGACTTATCTAGTATCAAAGACCACTTATTTGTAATTTGATTCATCGAGTTTTATCAAAATCTTTGAAGTCGTTTTTGAGAAAACCGAAAAAAAAAATGTGAAAAAGCGATTCTATGAAGGAGGTAAATTTTGATGTAAATGTTGCTGCAATATTCCAAGCATACACATGTCTTAAATATGTTGTTTCAATTTCGTATGACTTTTTGGGTTAGGATGACCACACAGAACATTAAGCGAAACTTATTTGGACCCAGGGGAGGTCAAAACGTGTATTTCCTTAAAAAAATGGAATTTGAAATTTTTCACGATTGCAATACTTTACTATATGTTTCATGTATAGGTAAGTTTCAGAATCAATAACAGGTAAGTGAAAAGTTTAAAATAAGAAAACGTAAAAATTTCAAAATAAGAAAATCTGGTCAAATTTCAAAAGATTTTTATCCCTCTAGAAAAATGGCTGTTGTCATGCCTTTTGCCTAATAGGGTGCCCTAACCCCAGGGTCTGTCCAAGGTTGATAGAAAAACTTTATTTGAGTTTTAAAACCGGTTAAATCCATCATCAAAAAATTAAAAAAGAGACACTAAACACATCAAATATGTGTAGTTGGCCATAATTTGACTAGATTAGATTGATGTTATATTAAATTATTTCTCTCATTTATATAGCAGCATTACCAACTCAGCTAAACCACTGATATTTAGGAAATATCCATACTAGTTAAATCATTAGGTTATGATAATGATTTAAGGATGTAGATCTGTTGCCACCATTATACTAATTTTTCTATAAACTACTAAAGAGATCTTGAGGCTATCTTAATTTCATTCACTCATTATGTTAGTATATCATTTGAGAACAATATTTATAAGTATTTTTTCTCTAAAATGGATAGATATTGAATTCGAATTCTTGAGGTAATTTGTTAATAATGTAGGATAATAAAAATCATAATAATTAACTATTCATCTCATTTATATAGCAGCATTACCAACTCAGCTAAAATACTGATATTCAGGAAATATATATACTAGATAAATCATTAGGAAATGAAACCGATTTGCGCAGGAACTAACCTTTGGTCACTATGGTTACTAACTTTTCCATGCTCTAAGATCTTGGGGCTATCTTATTTTCATTCACATTAGAGTATTGTATTCAAATCAAGGATTAATAATTAGGTTTACTTGGATATGAGAAGAGACTGTTAAAATTCATATGTAAAATTGTAGCTTAAGTAGGATTAGCTAATTGTAGCTTGTTAAGGAATCACAAAAAATCAATTAGGATTGAACCAATGGATGAACATCTCAAAGATAGACCAAACCGTAAGAGAGAGGATTGTATTAAGAATTACAGAGTGTTTTGTTAAAACGGTTCTGATATACGTTGCTAGAGCAAAGTAATTTTCATCTGACTTGAGACAGCTATGCTAAGTTTTTTAAGATTCATTAGTGTTTGAAAATCCGAGAAATATTCCTAGTCCAACCCATCTCAGCCTGCAGGTCCTTGTTAACTAGAAGACATCTAACTCCTTTAAAATATATTCTGATTTGTTCGCTTAAACACCTCGAGCAAAACTACAATATTCATGATTCAATAACAAACCCAACTCACTGTATAATGGCCATATAGAATGAAATATTATTATTAATAAAAAACTAAATAACCCAAATGGTGACGCAGAGATTAAAACATAATAGGATACTATGATAAGAACAATATGCTATTATCAGCTCTAACTTCCTTGTAAAATATACATTTTTTATTTTGTGAAAACATTTGTATATTATTTAAAAAAATAAACGTTTATTTTTCTAATTTTTAATAATGCGTATCATGAAATTTTACTCTCCTTGAGGTTATATATTAATTCAAAATATGCAAATATTAAATAATAGACGGGATGTTAAAACATTTAAATTTCACTAAAAAGAAGATAGTCCAGAGGCGGTAAAAATAACTCAAATAGTAAATAAAATATTTATTTTTAGTCGACGTTTCGACCCACTACGCAGGGCTTTATCAAAGCTAAAAATGATACAACAAAAATTATAAAACAGGGTAAGGGAATAAGATACATAAAATAAAAATGAACTAAAGTTTGGCTAAAAATGATGTGAAAATTATTATAAAAATAAATTAAAGAAAATGCAATTTTTTTTTTTATATTTTATTTTCCTGGATTTTCTTTGTTCTTTTTTATATAAATTTCCACATATTTTGTATCATTTTAAGCCAAACATTAGATCACTTTTATTTCATGATATCTTATTCTGTTACAGTTTTTAATAGGTTTTATATTTAAGTCAGCGGAGGAAGGTATTGTTATGGAGGACTATTGGTATCCATATAGACCTTCGGTGTGTTAAGCTACTGTTTATTTAGTATTTAAAGGAAATGAGTTTATAATTAAAAATTATGCATACATCATCTATTTGTCTATACATATAAAATATTTATCTTCAATATTAATTTTATTCGAGGAATAATAAGTTCACTTAGAATGTTTTAAAGGGTTTTAACATTGGATAAAATAACATGATTTCGTTCGTAAACTCAAATAAGAAATTTGTTTGTACATATATTTTAAATTAAAGAAAAAACGAAGCAATTACACACAAAATAGGTAAATGTATAGACAGGCAGCTTAGAAGTAAAAGTATTTTGTAGTGTTTTCATCGGGTTGGTGGAGACCTTGAATTCAGTTAACATCTTTGTCTTAAAATTATCGCTTTTTTAAAAAATGTCTTTGCACTTAGTCTTTCTTTGAGAGGAAATGAATTTATCTTATCGCAACTCGTGCAGTTCATTGTTTTGTTCATTATATAGATAAAAGTATTGCAAAATTAAAAAACAAAAAACAAATATCAATTATTTCACAAAGGTACATAAAACTGTAAATAGGTTGGTTCCATTGTTTTATACGTATTTTAAACTTAACGGCATGCTTTAGAAATATTAAGTTCAATCTAGATAGTTAATTTAAATTTTACTTAAAGCCAGATGAAGTAAATTAACTTTTTTTTCTCGACATTCAAATTAATTAAAAAACTTTGGGATCCCAAAAAAGTGACTTATTAAAGAAAAATACTTCTGCGTTTTCGTTTTTTATTTGTAAGACTCCTCATTTTGTTATATCCTCCATATTATTGTCACGAGGTAAAATGTTTTCTCACAGGGACATAGCGCAAAAAAAAACAAAAAAAAAAACACAAAATCAGTAAAATCTTGTTATTCAAATGTTTTTGGTAGAAATTATTTTTTTTTATTTTAAATTTATTTATTACTTCCCATTCACTACAAAAAATTAGTATACACTACAATAATCAGACCAATTTGGACATATGGAATTGAGCTCTGGGCTCCACCAAACCATCAAATTCTTCCCGCATCCAATC
>NW_027111268.1:6204-6478 GCF_000696795.3 Halyomorpha halys | reverse complement strand
GAAACGTTGGCACATTAAAATAAGTTAATCGTACTTTTTTGTGTTTTTCGTTGACCGCACCCCCAACCATCTTCTCCTCATTCATCATCCACGGTCAACTATCTCTCATAATTATAAGTATATATATTTATATGGTGAAAGCAGGTGACTCTGTCGTAAGGCACTTTGCTACTAACTCCAAGTACCCGGCTTAATCTGGGGTTCAGATATGGCTGTGACAGATAATTATTTATTCTGTTACTGTAGCCGTGCGTCAACGCTGTGGGTTCAGAAC
>NW_027111268.1:5388-6154 GCF_000696795.3 Halyomorpha halys | reverse complement strand
TGGAGTATTAGGAGAGTAGTGGAGTATTAGGAGAGTAGTGGAGTATTAGGAGAGTAGTGGAGTATTAGGAGAGTAGTGGAGTATTAGGAGAGTAGGGGAATTTGTCAGGTTACAAATGACAAAAGGTGGAAGATATAAAATAATATAAGGAAGTATAAGAAAATATTAAATATACGAAGGCATTAAATGATAATATATAAGTATATGTGCCAACGTTTCGGCTAGAGTTTCTAGCCTTCTTCAGGGCTGTTCGCTGGAAGATCAAACGCCTAGTGGCGATGTTAAACGCCTAATGACGTTTAATGAAACGTCATCTTCTCATTCATGATCCACGGTCAGCTATCTCTCATAATTATAAGTATATATATTTATATGGTGAAAGCAGGTGACTCTGTCGTAAGGCACTTTGCTACTAACTCAAAGTACCCGGCTTAATCTGGGGTTCAGATATGGCTGTGACAGATAATTATTTATTCTGTTACTGTAGCCGTGCGTCAACGCTGTGGGTTCAGAACCCTCATCCAGCCTCATAAAGTTGGTATTCTTAATTGGGGGAAAATATGGCGGTTGAGCCTGATTCTGACCAAATTACATCCTTGTACAACCATTGTTATAGTAACAGTACTTACTTACCAATTGGCTATTTTTATTTCTTGTTATCTCACCCTCTTACTTTGTTAGATTATTTTATTTTATGTTGGGCGAAACATTAGCTTATAGTATAGTAAATAGTAATATTTGAGCTATTTTGAGTGTACCCAGTTTT
>NW_027111268.1:0-1373 GCF_000696795.3 Halyomorpha halys | reverse complement strand
GGTCAACAATCTCTCATAATTATAAGCTTGTTTACGTTCAAATATTAATTTTACAATGTATGTAATAAATTAGCAGTTTTCTTGATAGGATTGATAAAAAGAAGGGTGTATCAAAACAAATATAGTTGCACATCTATAACAAACTACCCCAACAAACAGCTATCAATAAACATAAATTAAATTTGATGCACCAAAAATAAACATCGAGAAAAAAACAACTTCATGCGAAATTTTAAAGAAATGATCATTATTGAAAAACATAAGAATCAAGCCATTAATAAAAAATTATAAGTACAAAATTTTAAATCATGTTATTCTAACCTAATAAATACATAAAGACACAATTTTTTTTTTTTTAAATACTTTTTATTTATTGATAAATATTACAATCTGCCACACAGTTGTGGGCAATAGGTAATAGTAATGAATGATCTCATACATACTAAAATAAAAAAATGAGAGAAAAAAAAAACTCTCTTAAAATATATACAATATAAAGAATATAAAAAATGAACATAATCAAACTATCTGTATGAAAAATAAATAAATAAAGTAACATAATGATAAAATAAATTAGTCTCTAGTCACATTTACACTCTAATATACAATATTTACATAATCGACCTGAGGATCCCTGAGCCCACTCTATCCCCAACTGGTAGTGAGCCAGTGGAGGCTGTGCAAGTGCGCTAAAGCCGCAAACACTCAACTTGAGTGGAGAATCTGATCATTGCCAGAACTCCAATTGTCCATTTTATTTTAATAAGTCTCTTGGCCACTGCCGTTTCAACCTTCCAGGTGGGCTGTAGGGATGGGTGGAACTAGATAAGGTTTGAACCAGAGGATTAGGATGGTTGGAAAGATTTATATGGAATTTTGAGAATTTGGTTGGTATGAGATCAAGGACAAAAGGGATATGTAGGTCATGGTGTAGTGTTCTGTTGGAAACGTAGTAGGGTGCATTGACTATAGTTCTAAGGATTTTGTATTGAATGGGTTAGATAGTTTGATGTTCGACGGTTTAGCTGTTCCCTATAGTTGAAGTCCGTAGGTCCAGGTAGATCGGAGTATAGTCTTATAAATTAGTAGTTTGTTTTCTAGTGAGAGATGAGAGGTCCGACTGAGAAGTCGGTATAGCTGCAAAATCGTCTGTTGAGTTCTTGTCTTTTATGTATAGTATGTTGGTTCCAGATGAGTCTTTTGTCCAAAATGAATCCGAGGTATCGCTATGTGTCGGATCTGGGTCTTTCAAAACGTTAAAAAAACATTTTCGTTCTTTAAAACTGGTTAGTTATGGTTCTAAGGATTTTGTATTGAAAGAATTGGACACGTTTGATGTTCGACGGTTTAGCTGTTCCCCAAAGTAAAGACAC
>NW_027111267.1:1060251-1060637 GCF_000696795.3 Halyomorpha halys | reverse complement strand
AATCGTTGGAAGTTTTAAGGACACAAATCATTTAAATTCCCCAATATCTGTCTTCCCTGAGAGCCATTATTCCTTAACGGAGGGGTATTAAGTCCCTTATTGTATATCGATCAGTCTCCCCTTCTCCTTCAAATATTTTATCTCATCTATTGTATAATATTCCGCTGAAACAATCCTTTTTTTTTTAAATAATATTATATATTGTACATATCTTGATTTTAGCTTTCAGACTGGTCCTATTCATAAATTATGGTAAGGAAAATTTTTTCAGTCCAATCCTTTTTAAAAATTTATTTCTCTTATTATTCACAGATTCTATGGGTTCTTTGTCACTATTGAAAAATGTATATACAATAGGGGTATTCATGATGTTGTGTTAAATGTTA
>NW_027111267.1:1051530-1059616 GCF_000696795.3 Halyomorpha halys | reverse complement strand
ATGAATATTGTCCAGTTTAAAAGAAGAACTGAAGAAGCTCTATTCTCTCTCTCGTTTACCTCTGTCCCTTCGCCTGGGTACGGTGTTGATTATTCACTTGATTTTATTGCATATAAGCAAAATACTGTTCTCTAACCTCGGAGACATTGTTCACTTCGAACCAGTTCAGACAATTGGGGTTCAGTGCCCCACTATTTCATAGGATGCAAATAGATGGCAGCATCTTGAAGTTTCAAATGTGTGAGGATCTTAGGAACACGAAACTCCCGTACCTTTACCCCCCACTTTTTGTTTAAGAATGGTGCCCAATTATTGGTTTCTTGGTCATTAATGAAGGTAAAGTTTTCGAATACTAATAAAAATTAATCTGTACAGTTCCTACCTATGAGAGATGTGAGGGGCTCAGTACTTTGTATGGAAATGTACCTTGTAAGGTAATACCAACGGTTGTGCTAGGAGTCATGTTCGACTGCTAAATTTTTTCTCAATTAAGGATACTCATTTTATAAGGCTGGGTAGAACCCCGCTCACGGCTACAGAAACAGAATAAATAATTATCTGTCAGAGCAGGATTCGAATGCGGGTCCTGGAAGTTAGCAGCACTAAGCTTTACCTCTGAGCCACTCTGCTCCAGTTTTCGATGTTTAAAATTTTTTTTTTTTTTTTTTTTTTTTTTTTTTTTAATCTGGACATACGGAGTTGAGCTTTGGGGCTCCACTAAACCATCAAACTCCTCCAGAATCCAATCCTTACAGTCCAAAATCCTTAATGCTCCTTACTTTGTCACAAATCAAGTCATCCTCCATCAGGACCTCAATATTCCATATGTTGCCGATTTGGCCAGAACCAGATACCGTTCCTTCCATAATAAACTTCTCAACCACCCAAATCCACTTGTTTCTAACCTAGCTTCTCCTTCTTTACCTAATAATCCTCCTAGGCGTCTGAAAAGAAGATGGCCTCGAGATCTTCTCCTCTAGAAATGTTATTGGAGTTCTATCAGTGGGTAGATTCTCCACATGTTTTTATCATGTCACTATGTCACCTACAGCAAATTTACTTGTTGTATATATGTGTATGCAGTTGTAAATATCAATAAATAAATTATTAAAAAAAAAAAAAATTTTTTTTAAGTATTTATTGTTGATAATATGTTGATAGAGGGAAAAGCTGGTGGGGGTGTGGTCAAAAGTGGAATTTTAAAATAATAATAAAAACGCATTAAGATTCTCTACCGACTACAATTCAAGAATTAGATTCCCTTCAGTATAATTGTTTGTACTTAGCCCTGAAGAAGGCCGAAACGTTACCATTATAAAATTAATGTCCTTTGACTTTTAATGAACATTTGTAATCGACTGAAAAAACATTAAAATTCTTTCAGAATTTATAATTTTACTTTTTAAGACATGGAAAATACAAAAAATTTCAATTCAAATTGAATTGTAAAATCGTTGTACGGCAGCTTCTATTGCTTTTCTCCTGAAGCACTGACTTGATTTTGATTTTTATATTTGGCCCCAAAGTCACAGGAGAACGATTGTTTTCGGAACTCTACATTACCATCCCCGATTTTTATTTTCATTTTTTTCAGTTATTGCCGGTAAAAAGTTTCATGTGCCCATATCTCATCCAATTATGGAGATAGAAGCCTAATTTTTTTTTTTCTAGAATTATTTATTGATAAATATTACATCTGCTACAACATTGTTGGGCAATATGTAATAGTGATAATTGATTACATTTATATTAAAATAAAATAACATAAGAATACAAATAAATAAATAAATGAAAATAAATAAAATCTCTCTTTAAATATATACAAACAGAAGGATAAAGAAATAATCGAACTATGTAAAACAAATAATAAATATGTATTGGAAGATGGTCAGGGTTGCGGTCAAAGGAGAAACAAAAATAGTTTACAACTATTTATTTTCCTGTATAGGAAGATGGTCAGGGTTGCGGTCAAAGGAGAAACAAAAATAGTTTACAACTATTTATTTTCCGACTTTTCGCCCCACTTTGCAGGGCTTCATCAGGGCTAAAAAGATACAAAATGATAAGAATAAGAATATTCTTATCATTGTATCTTATCTTTGTATTTTTATTCTTATCATTGTATCATTTTGTATCTTTTTAGCCCTGATGAAGCCCTACAAAGTGGGGCGAAACGTCGGAAAATAAATAGTTGTAAACTATTTTTGTTTCTTTTGTATCTTTTTAGCCCTGATGAAGCCCTACAAAGTGGGGCGAAACGTCGGAAAATAAATAGTTGTAAACTATTTTTGTTTCTCCTTCAACCGCAACCCTGACCATCTTCCTATACATCAGTTTTACGGTCAACATATACGAAATAATAAATAAAATAAAATAAAAATAAATAAAATAGTCTCCAGTCATATTTACACTTAAAGACTAATAAGAAAAAAGAATCTGTAGCACTACAACTCATGAAGGGTCAGAGGTTCAGTGCATTGTAAGGAAGTACTTTTACTAGACTAACGGTTGTGCAAGGAGGTCATTTGGTCAGAATCACGCTCGACCTTCAGATTGTTACCCGATTAAGGCTACTACTGTACCCAATTTATGAGGCATGGTTGACTCACGGCTACAGTGTAACAGAAGACAGTTTTTTGCCTAGTCGGATTCGACCTTGGTCCTTGGAGTTTGTAGCGTAGTGCCTTGCCACATTGACACAACGCTTCTCGGACTAATAACGTCTGTGTAGGATGAAGAATTATTCATGACTCATCGTGATTTTGCTCAACCTAAGCTAAAATATTGTTGCTCTGAGAAGCTCTGAACTGAGTCTCTGGTTCACTATGAAATTTGTTCAAACACTAGCATTCTATATCCCTACTAGTTATTGGACTGCCAATAGATAGCAGGAGTTTTAATTTTCTCTTCAAGTAATTATTATGAACAGTTTTGAGTTATTTTTGTCAAACTACAGAGGTGCTACGAATTTAATTCAGCCAAAAAAGGGTGCCGGAAAAATAGTTTTACTTAAAATTTCACAGCGAAAAATGTACGGGAACTGCTGTATTATTGGAATTAGTGTGGTGTCAACTGAAACATGGCCACCGTCCAAGAACTGCTCTATGGATATGATAGATCCACTAATATCTAGGTTCCAGATTTTGGATTAGGGCTTTGTTTTTATAAGACAGTTAAGAAGATGATGGCAAAAAGCCTTTGAATAAATAAAAAAAAATCAACAAACAATGTTATGAACATTTTCAATGATAAAATGAAAATTACGGTCTAAACACACTTCAATGCGAACTGATGTCCTTGCAGTTAGAATTGACCTATAATTTTACGGGAAATTATTCTTCATAATCAGCTTCTATTCATGTTATTTCCTGAAATATCTCAAAATAATATTACTTTCCTCCGTGCAACAAACGTTCATTTATTTATAATAAATGGAATATGGTCCGGGTCCGGCCAAATAAAACTCAAATAGTGAATGGGTGTACTGTTTTTATTTGAGCCAACGTTTCGCCCCACGTTGCAGGGCTTAGTCAGGGCTAAAAAAGATTCAAACGCTTGATATAGTTAGTTATAAGATGCCCACTTTCTTGTCATATCTTTTATTCTTGTTTTTCTGAATTCTCACCCCATATTTAATTATTTTTATATTTACTATCCTTCCCTTTCATTTATAATCATGTATCTTAATTTTTAATTTATATTCATGTGTTACCACCTACTTAATTGTACTTATATTAATTTACATATCTCTGTATCCCCACTCATTTGGTATATTGTCTTTCTTAATCACTTACATTTATCATATCCCATTATTTTAACTTTATTTTTCTATCCATGTAAATTTTAATTAAAATTTTTATAATATTGTAAATATTTCTTCTCCCCCTCCATTATGTATATTATCATTTATTGTTTACCTAATTTTAATATTTTTTAAATTTTTTACTTTAAAATTATTTTCTTTATTATGTGACGTACTTAACTGCCATCCCCACTCCTCCCAATACAAACGGTTCACTCTGACTTTGACTTCCATTAAAACAGGTATGAATTCTATCTCGTTCACTTTCATTTGAGTTTATTCTTATCCCTTTTCATCTCTTAATTCGTACTTTCTTTAATATTTCTTCTCTTTATTTGACTGTTACAATTACCGTTTTCATTTATTTTTTATAGCCTTTAATTTTTCTCATTAAATTTTACGTTTCATTGTATACTCTTGTTATTTTCCACTAATTTTATTTATTTATTTTTTTTTTTGTAACTATGTCAAGTGTTTGTATCTTTTTTAGCTCTGACGAAGCCCTGCAACGTGAGGCGAAACGTTGACTCAAATAAAAAAAGTACACCAATTTACTATTTGATTTATATTTGACCGCACCCAGACCATATTCAATTTATTGATACACAGAAATCTTCTAGTTTATTTATTTATTTTTCTTAAATTTATAAAACAATTTTTATTATAAACGGTGCAAAATAAGGACAATAAATGAATTCATTCAATTATGACAGTACAGGCATCCTCATATACATTATTTCTCAAAAATGCTTTTCCATCCATACGCCATATTTTCATATATCTTAATCGATTGAAAAAGTGGTTGAAATAATAGGTCGATGACTAGTCACAATCTCACAAGAGCAAAATAATAGAAAGCTATCTTTATCAATCAAGAAGACAATAAAATATTGAAGGCATTCCTTTCCGACTAACCCGCCCTAATAAACCCCGATTAGGAACGGTCCTGTATCACTTTTGAAACATTTACATAAAACGGGAAGAGGAGGCTTAAATTAGGTTATTTGTTAACTCCAGCAGGCCGTTTTTAATTTTAGCCAATTTTTCATTGTTGCTCGGTTTGACTAATATTCTAATTTATTTCTCCTGTTCCTGTTTTTAAAAAAAGGGGGTTTCAGTACGCAATTCCATGCGACTAGACTATACTACATTAACTGGGCTCATCAACACCATATAATGCCACAAGGCAATCAAAGGGATAAGATGCAATCAAATATAGATTTCTAGTATCTATGAACTAATTATGTTGTTACTGTTAATGAAGTTTACGGAAAAAAAGGGGGTTTTAGTTTATTACCAGCAGAACGGTCCTTTCCCGAGTCTAAGGACCAAACGAGTAGCATTTCCTCGTATATGAGGATACAGAGGCAATTATAACCGCAAAGTTTTATTTATTCTTAGTTATATATTTATCGTTGATAATTGCCCACACTCAGCGGAGAAGGGGGTGAGTTAAAGGAAAAAGAAAAAAAATAATAATGACAAAGGAGAAAAAAACAAAAACAATAAAGAATAAATTACTCCATAGGCGCCACGTTATTTTTTTTTTGAAATAACGAAAACCCCGAAGCATTATGCCCACAATATAACTAAAATATACCCCTATATAAACAATTGTTGAATTATGACCACTGGCGAATACCTTTACATGTAGAAAACTTGTGGGTGTTACCTACCCACCTGTTGAATTATCGTAATATTCCATGAACAAAAAAAACATAAGTAAATTGTTTATATAACTCTGTTTGTTCTTTCTTATACATATACACTGCACTTGACTTGTTAATTTTTTTTTGTTGTCCAACAAGTTGGTAGGTAACACCCCTAGGTTTGCTGTTTGTCTACATGTAGGTATTAGCGTGAGTGGTCATTGTTCGGCAGTTGTTTATACAGGGGTATAAGGTAGTTATATTGTGGGTATATTGGAGTCCCCAATTTGAAGTTATTCAATATATATTTGTATAATATATATAATATTTATATAATAATATATTATAAATATATTTCATATCATAACTCATATTTCAAAGCCAAAAAATATCGTGCTGCCTAGTGAGCGATTTATTCTTCATTGCTCCCCTCCCCCCCCCTTTAGTGATTACCTCTTTTATCTCCGCTAAGCGTGGGCAAATACAAACGATAAATATATAACTAAAGATAAATCTAAATTTGCGGTTATACAATTTCATCATATGCCTTGATTATTTAAGAAGAATATAGTGATATGTATCGAGGTATTTACAATTATTAATATTATATATAGGAAGATGGTCAGGGTTGCGGTCACAAGTGAAACGAAAATAGTTTACAACTATTTAGGAAAATAAAATAGTTGTAAACTATTTTCGTCTCACTTGTGACCGCAACCCTGACCATCTTCCTATATATCAATTTTTACGGTCAACTATATATACATATATATTAATATTATAAGGTTCTTTGCCGTATATCTTGTCATACCTGTCTGTGCCTTCCAACAAAGGGCACTTCTCAGGTGGTTAATGGACAGCTGAAAGGGTCCTGAGCAAATCTATGAAAAACAGATATTGCCTGCTGGATTTTTCGGTAGCCAGGCCGATTATAAACAAAACTTGTACCAAACACTTTTCTAAATGTAACACCCCCTGTATTGTATTTTTCTTGGGCGTGGCAGATGATAGCCAATGAGGAAATAAGATTCCCAAAAGGCGACGCCTCTTCTTGAAACTAGTGAGGGCAAAAATAAAGACAAGATATTGAAGACGAAGAGACAGAAGTGGTTGAGGTACAGAAGTAAGAAGACCGAAGAGAGAGTAAGATGCACTTCGACCAGACCTAAGAACGGCTATGAGATCTGGATGCCATCCCTTATGAACAAGATGACACTCACGTTAATACACGCACCAACCAACTCAGCACTCATCATATATATCTAAATTAGGTAATAATGTTATAATCGATATTTTATTGCAAACCAATTTTCTGAATCATTTCAATATAAATTAACACTTTGTTCCTTGATATAGTTTATATACTAGTATATTACCTAATATCACCCCTTATTATATTATATAATTAATGTTAACTGTTGTGGCCACCGTACTAAGGAAAGATAAAATATATTGTTTTATTGTTTGTTATAAACGTACGCATATACGTATATATATACTCATATATATTTACGTGCCAGTACGCACAATAAATGTGGTTTATATGTATCTATTGAATACAGTTTAGGAATCATACAGTGTGAGTACTACGGCTTAATCCCATAGTGCGTCAGGGACCAAGTCGTCATAGTGAGCTCTCGGGACCAAGTCGTCGTATCCAGTTAATGGGACCAAGTCCCAACTGTTTTGAGTTCGCCGAAGAGCCTTCAGTAAGTGCTCAACCCAGAGCGGGACCTTTTAATATAATCACTGAATGAAGACGAGATGTAGAGCTTGACAGGAACATCAAGGAATAAATATCGTGAGTTCAAGACTCCACCATATAAACTTTTTTTTTGTAATAGATTAAATATTTTTATCTTTTTGATGATATCTATAAGAAGCAGTTTGGTTTATTTCAATTCATTTTATTTTATTTTGTTAAGTTACACAACTTAGAGATGCTTATTTCGGCATACATGCTGTTATTTGGGACTTTTTTTCTTTGTTAACTAATTAAATAAAGACTTATTTGGTTACTATTTTCTTTTTTTATTTAATACCGGCCGTTAGTATAGATAAGTTCACTATTGAAACCCCACTGCCGCCACAGTAACAATATTTTTTTAATACAAAGGTATTTAATTGGTAACTGGTAAACAAAAAAAAACCTTTGGAAAAGAATCCAATTATAATAGTATTATTGGAGAAGTGTGTCGGGGGGTGCGGTCAGCAAAGAACAACATAAATAAACAAAACTCTATTTATTTATTTTATGCCGACGTTTCGACCTGAGTTTCAGGTCTTCATCAGGGCTATAGAACAAAAGAGATAACAACATTTAGAGAAACATACAATTGAAAAGGAATAGTATACAAACAAATTTAGAATCATACAAAATATTGAATTGCATCATAAATGATAAAAAATTGATAGCTGATAATTGAATTGTAAAAAAAAATTAATTGATTGATAATCGTGGAATTAGATGATGACAATTTTCATTGTCTGTCATAGTGTCCAATTTTTAGATTCAATTTATTTATTTATTTTTTCAGTTTTTTAGATCCTACTTGCATATTTTATATTATACGTATCTTCATACCTACATGACATTATATTTCATCTGTCACTGTTTTCAATTTACTACCATACA
>NW_027111267.1:1022161-1050425 GCF_000696795.3 Halyomorpha halys | reverse complement strand
CCAAAATCCTACGTAAAATCCTTGATGCTCCTTATTACGTCACAAATAAACTCATTCATAAAGACCTTAACATCCCATTCGTTGCAGATTTGACCCAAACCAGATATGGGTCTTTTTATTCCAAACTCCTAACCCATTAATTCTTAATCATTCATCCTTAACAATCCCTGCTAATCCTCCGAGGCGTCTGAAAAGAAGATGGCCACGAGACCTTCTAGTTTAAATTAATGTTTGAAGTACCAGCAATGGGTGGTTCCTTCCCAAGATTTTCAAGTGTATATGAAACATACTACATATTTACTTATTGTATTATTTTGTACAGTTGTAAATTACAATAAATAAATAATAAAAAAAAAAAAATCTTCTCTGCTTTTATAATATCATGTTTACTTTGCCAGTAATGCTTACATATTCCAAAAAAGGTTAGTTAAGGTGCTTTTATGCATCAGTTTCAACCGAGATTCCTTATCTTTAAGTGTTATTTAGCTTGCTTAAAATAGATAAGACGAAAAATTTTCGTCATTTAATGATTTTTTATTTTGCAAAGGAAAATCCGCTATACAGACTGTTAACAAAATTTGCAGTGTGTATGGCGATGATGCCTTAGGAGAAAGCACCGTCCGTAAGTGGTTTGCTCGGTTCAGAACAAGAAATTTTGACTTGGAAGACACAAAGCGCTCAGATCGTCCTTCAACTGTTGATGATGACCAAATTTAAGCATTGGTCACAGACAATACACACTCTACGACACGGGATATCGCAGAAACGCTTAACATATCTCATGCAAGTGTCTAAAGGCATAGTCTTCCATCACGATAACGCCAATCCTCAAATGTCTTTGCAGACCCGAAAGAAATTATTGGAGTTTGGCTGGGATGTGATCCCCCGCCCACCCTATTCACCAGACCTTGTCCCAACAGATTTTCACTTATTTCGGGCCCTTCAAAACTCTCTTAACGGGAAACACTTTAATTCGTGTGAGGACTGCAAAACTTACTTAGAGGAGTTCATTCCGCAAAAATCTGAGGACGGAATTAATAAATTACCTGAAAGATGACAACATGTAATAGATCAAAATGGGTCATATATAATTGATTAAAAATATTTACAAGAATCTGAAGTTTTTATTGAAATCACCAGTAAAAAACGCTACGAACTTATTTTACAACCCAATAAATGTATTGGGCATGTTTGGCTCTGTACAACAGCCCATATTTCTGAAATGTATTGCTTTTAGCATGAATATATATACCAATATATACTTTGATTCTGCACTGTTTCCTTTTTTTTTAGTGGTCTACATTTTAAGGAGTTTTGAGTTGTAATTTTGTTGTTGTGGGCTTTCTTTGAATTTTATAATGTGCACACATTGGTTTTGACATTTAAACTAAACCTTAATAGAACTTATTCCCTTAATTCGTGTCCTGGCACGTTGTTTCTGAAGTTTTACCTGGTTTGTTGCCAACGCACTGGAGGGGGCGCTAGTGTAAGGTTCCTGAACAGTGGATTTCTTTGGTGCAGTATAGAGTTAAAAAAACTTTATGTGCCTGCGTTGGATGAACTCAAGCACAGTAGGTAGTTCGAAGAGCTCGTGTAGATGATCTGTCTTCATCTTCTTCAGCGAAATTGGCCGCAGAATCTTCCGCAACACTGTATCCTGGAAGCGTAGATGACGCTATGTCCCTTCTCTGAGATGGATGAAGAATGGAGCACCATATAAAAGTGCTGGTCTCTAAATAATTTTATAAATTTGGACTTTGAGCCTTAGTAAGAGTATGGGTAATGATAAAAGGTGGTGTAACCGGTATGATCTGAGACGGAATCGTTTGGTCTTCATGTAGCAATGACCTGACAGTGCCATGTGGCGATCTAATTTAATGCCCAGATAAACTATAGAGTTTGAGGGCCTTAGTACGGGGTTTGCCGCTGGGAGCGTGCGAGGTAGTCTGCTTTCCTTCCCTTTCTGTAGTGCGAACACTACGGAATCTGTTTTTGCAGGGTTTGCCTCGATGTTGAGATGGTGCTGTTTATTACTATCTCCTGGCATGTTTCTCCTCCCGCGTGAGGACATGTTTGGCGCTGGCGCTGCTGATATACATTGCGATATCGTTTGCGAAAGCGGCTATTGTGTCAATGAGGTTATGCCCCACGACGCCCGCAGTGTATATAGAGAAGAGGAGAGGAGACAGGATCGCACCTTGTGGAACACCGCACGTAACTGAGATTATTCTGAAGTGATTGTCACGAACCCGTACAGTAAGGTTGTTTTAGAGCCTTATTCTATGCCCAGATTAAGTTGGGTTTTATAGGTAGTTAATAAGAAAAAAATTGGAAATAGAAAATTTTAATATTCCTGCAAATGGATGAGACAATAAAGATCAAATTGTAGGCGAAAGCGAGAAAGAAAAAAAATTTAAATATACTCTATAATATAGTTGATAAAATAAAGTAAAACAATATTTAATATAAAAAATAAATAATAATCTATAGGATAAAAATAGAAGAAAAAATAAAAGATGGAAAACTACGCAAAAGTAATAAATGATAAGACGCTTTATAAAACAGAGAAAGAAAACATGGAAACTTCTTTGAAATATAAAAATATATTGAAGCAATGCAAGGAAAATGTAATGTAAAATTAACAAAAATACTAATTGGATAAAGAACACTACAAAATAAAACTAACCTAATGAGTTCTGGATAAAAACATTAATAAATAACAATGGTAAATTTAAGTAGTGATTACAAGATACTATTGCATTTAATTAATATTACAACTTGTTGTAAATTACTGTTGATATTATTTTGTGGGCTATAGAAACACTAAGATATATTACGGCTATTTAAACTATTCTAAGGCTAACAGGTAGTTCCACGACTGCATTTTATTTATTTACATATATATCTGTATTTCTATTATGTATCTCCATCCTGGTGGGAACCGACTTTAAATTTTTAGAAATGTATGTAATATATTTAATTGAAGGACTAGACCCCTTGCTTTGGTATGCTAGATATAATTGTATATAATTAATCATTGGCGTTTTTCTCCAACGGTAATTTGTTTACCAATTTACTAGAAAATGATAATGAGGTGGCATTTAAGGATTCTAAATTACAAATTGAAGTCTTGTTTACATTAGTTTATATTTACAACTATGTAAAATTTGAGCTATAATAATCTATGAGAGGGCATGGAAGACCTATTTACTTAAATTTTAATTAAAATTTAATTTTTAAAATAATGAACTCAACATGCTAAGTATCAAATTATGACTTTTTCTATCGACCATTGTCCAATATATCCGGTTCTACAAAATGGAACTGTAATAACCTACAATTACTTGATTATGTAGATTTTTTTTTTCTTAAATTTAATGTTTTGAATATCATAATAATATTTTTTATCAACCAATGATAATCAATTATTATGTTTTTGAGAATATTAATTGGAGATTGCACAAGTAAAAAATGCAACCTATTTTTGGTTACTTCTATATATATATTTTTTTATACTAAATATTAGTAATAGATTTTATATATTTTTGCAGAACACCAGGACAGAATGGAGAACTGGTTATCAGCTATTCGGGTGGAAAGCTGTTCCAAAGCCCCAAGGAAACACCTCAGGTATATCGTTTATTCCAATTGCTATTTAAATTTGCATTATTTATTCAGTTATTCAAAAAACTTACCAAGATTGAAAGTATGGAAATGTAATAGGATGAAAATAATTGGAGTAATTCGTTTCCAAACTCCTTCCCCTAATATAGTCGGACCTGAAGTTGTTAGGGTCCATCTCATTTTCACTTTGTAACAGCCCTCCTTACCATTTTGCTTCCTTTCTATCAGTGCTGGGCAAAAGGCAATGATAATAAAAATTACTGTCAAATTACTGTAATTGTGTAAAATGAAATTACAATTTTGATTATTAATTTCAACTACTCAGGGATCCTCAGGTCGATTGTGTAAATATTGTATATTAGAGTGTAAATGTGACTAGAGACTATATTATTTTATCATTATGTTATTTTATTTATTTATTTTTCATACAGATAGTTTGATTATGTTCATTTTGTTTATTCTTTATTGTTTGTTTATATTTTAATATAGTTTTTTTTTTAATTTATTTTTATTTATTTATTTTAGTATGTATGAGATCATTCATCACTATTACCTATTGCCCACAACTGTGTGGCAGATTGTAATATCTATCAATAAATAAAAAGTATGATTTAAAAAAAAAAATCAACTACTTGATTGATTATTGTAATTATGATAATTGTCCGAAATAATAATTACTAGTTGACCAAAGAAATTACAATTACGTTTGTTCAACATCGCTCACTACCGACGATATTCATGCACTAAATAAAAAATAAAAAAGCCCCCGCCATCCAAAATTAACACTGGGATTTCAAATTTGAACTGCAAGGTTCCTCCCGTATCTAATCCTTACAATCCAAAATCTTCAACTCAACCTTATTTTGTCACAAATAAAATTATCCATAGAGACATACTTAACATATTGCTTATTATTGTTAGTCTTAGTATAAACCAGAATAAACATATACTTTAGTATATTTCTAATAATTTAAACAACGTGTAATATTTTTTAAATATTATAAATTATGTTTTATGATAGTAACAGTATCAATAAAATTGTGATAAGATACAGATCGTACAGAGATTATTACATTTACTAGACAAACGGTCTAAACTTCCAACTCATAACAAAAGACTGATCTACATGACTGTAATAAGGCCAATCTGGGAGTTGATCTTTGGGGTTCCACTAAACCTTCGAATTTCTCTCGTATCCAATCCTTACATTCCAAAACCCTTCGTAAAATTATCAATGCCCTTTGCTTTGTCATAAATAAAATCATACATAAAGATCTTAATGTTCCAGATCTAGCCCCAACCAGATATCAGTCCTTCCATTATAAACTACCTGACCACCTAAACCCATTACTTTCTAAATTGCTTCCTCTTCCATTCCTGACAACCCTCCGAGGTACCTGTAAAGAAGATGGCCTCGAGACCTTCCAATGTAGAAATATTATAAGAGTGCTTCCAATGAATAGTTTCGTTACAAGCGTGTATCCCTCGATTATGATCTTACATCAAATTTACCAGATATATTTTGTAGAAATATAGTTGAAATAGCAATAAATAAATAAATAAAATCTTCAAGGAATAAATTTAGTTTCGAATCTGTCCAACATACTATACCTTACAGTCCGTGATATATAAAATTTTGTTTCAAATGTACTAAATAGTTTTTCTTTTATTTTTTTGAAAAAATAATTTGATAATTAGCGTCACATCGTTTATCGTTAGTTTCTTAATTCTGCCCCTTCTAAATAGAATTTAATTATTTTTTTTTTATAATGTTTGGATAAAGTAGCCGTATTTTGTATGTAATTGCATAATAATTTTTGTTTTTCATATTTTTTAGAGTTTTCAATTTAATGAAAAATTCTGTATCCAAAATTCGATTTCCTCATGGTATCTTATGTTGTACCGATTTTAACAAAGATTTATTTAGATGATATATGATATACGTTGATACCCAAAATTCAATTTCATGTTTATATATGAGTTTATTTATGAAACGGTAGTTCAGAAGTTAAATGTATATATAAAACAGTTAGTAGTAAGTGAACATCTTATTTTATATTTTTTTTGAAAGATGGTCAGAGGGTGTGGTCAGCAAACAAACAAAAAATTATTTATTCGTGCCGACGTTTCGACCAGAACTTCAGGCCTCCATCAGGGGTAAAAAGCAAAAATAAATAATAACCATCACCCAGAGAAATGTAAAAACTTAAAATAAATAAATAAACCAAATTTTGGAAATATACACAACAATGAATTGAAAATAAAATAGTAGATAAATATATATTAGTAGATTAATAATAATAAAATATGATGAAATATAATATTATAGAGGTAAAGGTATGTTTAAGGTAAGATCCGTAAGCAGTGTCTAAAATAATAAAATACAATTTGAATCAACATAATGAAATGTAAGAAAGAACATAAATATACGATGAGGTGTAGATATTTGACTGTAGATTAATGATTGCAGAAGTTTGTCGGGAGTGCGGTCAGCAACAACATAAATAAACAAAACAATATTTATTTATTTTATGCCGACGTTTCGACCTGAGTTTCAGGTCTTCATCAGGGCTATAGAACAAAAGAGATAAAAACAACATTTAGAGAAACATACAATTGAAAAGGAATAGTATACAAACAAGTTTAGAATTATACAAAATATTGAATTGAATCATAAATGTTAAACAAATTAACTGATAATTGAATAGTAAAAAAAAATTAATTGATTGATAATCGTGGAATTCTCCTTTCTCGTTCTCATATTTGTTACATTGTTCTTTTCCCAGTCTCCATATTCTACCTTCTCCTGTTGTATATATACACACACACATATACATTTATATTTTTGGTATAAGTTGATGCTCACACTGTAAATCCGATATAAGCCATTCACTATTTTTTATTGTCTGTCATAGTGTTCAATTTGTAGATTCAATTTATTTATTTAATTTTTCAGTTTTTTAAACACTACTTGCATATCTTATATTATACATAGCTTCTTATCTACATGATATTATATTTCATCTTTCACCGTTTTCAATCTACTACCATCTAATTCCACGATTATCAATCAATTAATTTTTTTTTACTATTTAATTATCAGTTATCAATTTTTTATCATTTATGATTGAATTCAATAGTTTGTATAATTCTAAATGTGTTTGTATATTATTCCTTTATAATTGTATGTTTCTCTAAATGTAGTTATTATCTCTTTTGTTCTATAGCTCTGATGAAGACCTGAAACTCAGGTCGAAACGTCGCTTAAAACTATCTACACCTCATTAAAAATTTAATTTTGCAGCACTCGACTTTTCTTATTGCATGAAAACATGCCTGACATATGGGCTCAGATCCATTCACATGTTTCCAAATCTATTTTTGGTATTTCATTGTAACATTATGAAGTGGACCTTCCATTGTCGAGAAAAACAGTAGAACGCGCTATCTGTCGAAGCTTTATAGAACGAATGCTATCTCTCCGACCATTCTGTTTCCGAATCGATGGACCATTGTTGTAAGAAGTTGGCTGATTTTACGCCGAATTCAGCCTTAGTGGCTCTCCTATACTGAACTCGGACCGATTCGGTGTGTATAAAAAAAAATGACCGTTTTATCAAAATCGAGTTTTCGAAAGCATTCTCTAACCTTGTTTAAACTCATTCGACTTCTTCTTCAAATAATCCTTAGTTTAGTTATTTGTTTCAAAGAAAAAACAAGACAGTGTCCTGCGAAATTCTCCTAATTTTAAGGCATTACTGGAAAAAAAAAATTCATAGCCACTGAAGAAACTCGTGAAATTATTAAATATGAAGGTGAAGGTGTCCTTGACCAGCGCACTGCACGGAGTTGGTTTGAAAAATTTATCAATGCATATACGACGTTGGAAATGTTATTTTAATATTATTTATTATTTTAATACTTAATAATCCTTTTAGAGCATTCTCTAACCTTGCTTAATCTCATTCGACTTCTTCTTCAAATAATCCTTAGTTTAGTTATTTGTTTCAAAGAAAAAACAAGACAGTGTTCTACGAAATTCTTGTAATTTTAAGGCATTACTGGAAAAAAAACTTCATAGCCACTGAAGAAACTCGTGAAATTATTAAATATGAAGGTGAAGGTGTCCTTGACCAGCGCACTGCACGGAGTTGGTTTGAAAAATTTATGAATGAATATACGACGGTTGGAAATGAAGAAGGGCTCCGGGCAACCATTAATGGATATTGTACGGTGTAAGTAAGGTAAAAAAAAAAGAGAGAGAATAAATACAGTAATAAAAAAAATATATTAAAAAAAAATATGGACATTAATGAGAGTGATGAAAATAAAAAATCACTCCTGGTCTGTGAACGCTGTTAGGACAGTTAATACAAGTTAATAGCATATAACATGACATTTACAACTCTTCATTAAAGCAGATTCAGTAAATTTGATCATAGTTAAAATGGAGTGTTACAGGCGTGTAGAGAAACTACACATTCGTAGCACTCTAATGACATTTTACATTAGCTGGTCTTGTGGCCATCATCTTTATAGAAATCGTATTTTAGCAAGGTTGACAACAATAGATATTATTGTATTTTAAATGTGGACTAATAAGGAGAATAT
The DNA here is from genome assembly GCF_000696795.3 of Halyomorpha halys. Classification (NCBI taxonomy): domain Eukaryota; kingdom Metazoa; phylum Arthropoda; class Insecta; order Hemiptera; family Pentatomidae; genus Halyomorpha; species Halyomorpha halys. Next base: position 1,042,190 of record NW_027111267.1, on the reverse strand, counting down.
TTGTTATATCATGTATGAAATTATATTTAAAAACTATTTAATTAATTATTAGTTATTAATTTTTTAATTATTGTTTTGTTATTTGTGAATTGCAGTATGGCTGAAACCTTGTGTACTGGAAATGGGATATTCTTTTTAATAATAATACAAAAATTTCAATGAAAACGTTTTTCATTTCTATTCATTTAAATTTTTTTTTGTCTTAAATATTATATTTTCTCTTTTTTGAGACTGTTTATTATTGTTTAAATAAAATAATTTTTATTCAATTTAAGTCCTGAAACAATTTTATTTATTTATTTAAAATAATCATCTGTGCAGAATAACCAGCAAAAAATTTTAAATTATTAGATATAACGTTTAAATTTATATCAAAGGTATTCTAATTTATAATTAATAATGTCCGTTAAAAATGAATGTATAATAAAAGCTGTTATTTAATAGATATCCTTGAGGAAGGCCTGGGCCCTGTTTCATGATGAAAGCTAATAGTATTAGTTCATAGTACAAGTTTAGAAACAACTAGATAATTGTACTAATACTTATTTTTTTCATAATAGGGAGGACTATTAGTGATATTACAGGAGTTAAAAAGTACTAAAGTACAAGTTACTATTGTACAAGTCAGAGTACTTGTATTAAGTTAAATCGACAAGACTAATAGTATTAGTTTGTACTTTATTATGAAACAGGCCCCAGGTTGGACGAAACGTTGGTTGTTTAAAGAAATAATAAAGTGTTCTTCGAGACTTAACTTGGATACCAGAATTAGGCTACTATAAAACTAATAGCTAAAATTGCCATGGATACGATATTTATTATCAATGGTTCATTCATGAATAAGAGTCGTATCCATGGCAACATTAGCTATTAGTTTTAACTATAGCTAACTTTTGCTCTGTTGGATACAAATTCGTTTATTAATGATTTATTATAATGATTGTTTGAGGGTGTTTTATTTCATTTTTAACATACACAATTTTGATCCAATATACTCTCAACTTTTATTTTAAAAAGCTCTCCAACGTTTCGGCCCTCAGGCCATTTTCAAGGAGACCTTAAATATTGATGTCATGTTCTTTAAAATCTTATCTGCAGGCTAATTGGTCATGTCAACGTTTTATACTTTAAATTTAAAACTTTTTCACACAAATAATCTTCTCTTTTTCCACTTACAAAGATCACTTATAACAGAATCTACCTTCAACAACATGTTGAATTAATATACTTTCAAATAAAAGTTGAGAGTATATTGGATCAAAATTGTGTATTTTAATAATAAAATTATTTTATTTAAACGTTTTTCTTCAGAAGTAGTTATCTTTTTGTTTTAGCCAATTGTTAAAAAAGTTGTGTCCTAATCCCATCGGCTTTGTTAGTGTTGGGAGCAACAGGTGTGAATTGATCCGTCTGCATCTTGTATATCTCTTTGCCTTCTGATACTCGTGCGTTATCCAGACTTCAATATCATAACAAATCGATTAACGGTTATTATCGAGAAGTCGAATCATTTTTTTTTTTTTTTTTTACAAAAGTATATTAGCTATACTGTATTATTATAAATAAATAATTTATTTATTGATATTTACAACTGTATACACATATATACAACAAGTAAATTTCCTGTAGATGACATAGTAACATGATAAAAACATGTGGAGAATCTACCCACTGATAGAACTCCAATAACATTTCTAGAGAAGAAGATCTCGAGGCCATCTTCTTTTCAGACGCCTAGGAGGATTATTAGGTAATGAAGGAGAAGCCAGGCTAGAAACAAGTGGATTTGAGTGGTTGAGAAGTTTATTATGGAAGGAACGGTATCTGGTTCTGGCCAAATCGGCAACATATGGGACATTGAGGTCCTGATGGATGACTTGATTTGTGACAAAGTAAGGAGCATTAAGGATTTTGGACTGTAAGGATTGGATTCGGGAGGAATTCGATGGTTTAGTGGAGCCCCGAAGCTCAACTCCGTATGTCCAGATAGGCCTTATAATAGTCATGTAGATCAGTCTTTTGTAATGGATTGACAATTTAGACCGTTTGTCTAGTAAATGTTGCAATAGTCGGAATCTACGAGCAGTTTCTTGTCTTTTTAGTCTTGTATGAGGATTCCATGTCAGTCGTTTGTCTAGATGTAGTCCTAAGTAACGGATCAAATGATAGATTTAAAAATTATGCTCCCTTAACTTAGTCTAAATATTATATAGTTGATTCTTTATTTATAGACTCAATTCCTTATTTAAAATATACTAAGCATGTTTGACTGTGTATTTTATTATAATACAGATAGTATAAGATCCCAACAGGATAAAAAAGACAGTTATTTCACACCAATTTTTGATTACTTTAATGAAATCTATGAATAATTACTAATCGAAATTGATAAGTGCCACAAAATATCATGTTTTAAAACAAATCCCATCAAATCACCCTTACTCATCATCGTTAACCTACCGACTGTTCTACAGTATTCTTTAATGATGTTGCTCTTACCCCTGCCGAACATATCCTCTAACTTGGGCTTCAACTGGACAAACGACTGACCTGGAATCATCACACAAGACTGAAAAGATAGTAAACTTCTCGTTACAACACTTATAGACATACGCTCTAAACTTCAAATCCATTACAAAAGACTGATGACTGTAATCTGGACATACGGAGTTGTGGTTTCGTGCTCAACTAAACCTTCCAGTTGTTCTCGTAACCAATCCTTACTTAAAATCAGTTTTCTAGAAAAATATTTCTCTTCAACTATTAATACAAAACTAATATTTAGACAACAAAATCATCCATAAAGACCTTAATGCTCCATATATAACCGACCTAGCCCGAAACAGATATCCTTCCATCAATCGACTATTACAGCACTTACTAGACAAACGGTCTAAACTTCCAACACATTACAAAAGACTGATCTATATGACTGTAACAAGACCAATCTAGACATATAGAGTTGAGCTTTGGGGCTCCACCAAACCTTCGAATTCCTCTCGTATTCAATCCTTACAATCCAAAATTCTTCGTAAAATCCTCAATACAAAGTAAGGATACTTTGTCACAAATAAAATCATACATTAAGACTTTAATGCTCATTCTTCTTCCATTCCTGACAATCCTCTGAGGTGCCTGAAAAGAAGATGGCCACGAGACCTTCTAATGTAAAAACATTATTAGAGTGCTACTAATAGCTAGTTTCTCTAGACACCTGTATCATTCCATTATATCATAGATCAAATTTATTAAATGTATTGTTATCTACAGTTGTAAATATAATTAACCCTTTGAGCGTGAATCGACTCTCTATTAATAAAGTGCAGAGCGTCGGAATACCGACTATTCCGTAGTTTATTATTAGTATCGGACTTGTACGAATGTGTCTTAGCGCGCGCATGTATGTCGTTATTAATAAGTTAATAACATTTATAAAAAACCATTTAAAATATTTTACTGTGTATTTAACATTGTTTTTGTATTTTTTTTTTTTTTAAGTAAAGGTTCCTACCTGCAAAATGTCAAGTAGTGATGATAAAAACACTTGTGAATCTTTGCGTGAAAATGTTTCTCTTGATGAAAATAGTGACGGTGAAAAATGTTTACAAATAGAAGGCGTATTTGTAGTGAAAGTAGTGAATCTTCCGAAGATTAGTCAACTGTTTTCGACGTGTACATTTGTGCAACTTCCTTCTGACAAAAATAATACTTTTTTCGAAATTCCCGGACTAAAACAGTTAACCAAACACGCCGATATTGAAAACCTATGTGATATTTTGAATTGTTTTTTACTTCTTTGCTCATCAAACCTATAGTACTAGAAATTAATCGATACGCCCAATGATTTCTATCCTATAAATACAGTTATAATAAAAACTGTGTTTCATTTAAGTAGTTTGATATTTCCCTTGCACATAATTGAAAGAATTACGAAAATTCATCAACATTTGAAGAAAATAATTAGGATTCTGTGCACACTTAATTAATAAGGTACTTTTTTTTCAAAAATTCTTTAGCAACTTATGCAAAATATGTGAAAACAAGCTCAGCCATAAAAGGGTTAAATAAATAATAAAACAACGACGCATGTTTGATAATTTACTGAAAGAAAGTGGTTTTCATGTGTTTTTATTTTTTTTTTTATTTTTTTTTTATTTATTTTTTTTTTTTATTGATATTTACAACTGTATAAAAAAATACAACCAGTAAATTTGATCATAATGCCAAAATGATATGATACAGGATGTAGAGAAACTACCCAGTAGTAGAACTCTAAAAACAGTTTACAATATAAGGTCACGAGGCCATCTTCTTTTCAGGCGCCTCGGACGATTGCCAGGAATGGAAGAGGAAGCAAGTTTAGAAACGAGTGGTTTTGGGTGGTTAGGGAGTTTATTATGGATTGATGTGGTTAAAATTAAAAGAGTAATTTAAGCTCATCCATCAAATACCTCCATACTAGGGGGGGGGGGGTAGAAATTTGTCGAAAATCAGTTTAACATTTATTCCCTCAATTAATTAGTCGGCCAAAAAGTAGTCAAATAAATTTTCCACTTAGATTTCAACAACAAATTAATTTTTTATACTTCGTAGAGTCATTGGCGTACCCAAAGGAAGTCAGCTCCCCCCATCCCCTTAGGAGTTTCAACAAATTAATAATTTAATAAAAAAAAAAATTTTTTTCAAGGAGATTCTAATTTTAATAAATAATAAACGACTATACCAATTATATAAACTGTTTTTAAAATTTTGCTTTCATTCTCCAAATCCGTGCTGAAATGTCCTGACTCCTCCTCCTAGTTTTGATCCAGGGTACGGTCTTGCGTGGAGTCATTAATAAACATTTTTCACTTTTTTCTATTCAGATTCATTAATTAGATATTATTGTCTATAAAATTGAGAAGAAACTTTACTATTGATTCTCAAATAAAGAAGAAAAAATCTTCAACAAGTATACTTGAAGTGGATAAGGCAAGTGTAAACAAAAATAAATCACGAAGAGGTACATTATATAATTCACAAATCAAGATTATGAAAATTGTCTTTACAAAAGATGATGTAATTTGGTTATCTTTACTAAATCATAAACTTGAAGAGTGTGTTTGTTTGAACTGATTTCAGGAACTACAAGTCCGATTTGAAAAACTCTTTTTGGGTTATTCAAACCGTTCTTTGGTTACGAGAGCCTAAGAGGAGAAAAAAAGGCAGTTATTTCATCCCAATTTTTTATTAATTTAATGAAAACTATGTACAATTACTAGTCAAAACTGAAGAATCTGCCAAGTATAGTTAAGGGGAATACAAAATGGCGACAGTTTCAAAACGTTAAAAAAATGTTCAGTCTGAGCTCTATATTCTTAAAACTACCAACAACACTAGAAAACCTAAGAAAACATTATTTAAAGAAGAGTAAATTTTCTAAAATATGAGCCTTAATAGAGCTATTTATGTTCAATAGTTCCCTGGATATAGTCTTTTAAGTTGCAACATTTCATAAAAACTGCTTTGAAAAATCAGTGTTTAGAGAATTTATTTTGAGAAATCTATATCTCAAAAATCATTTGACGTAAAGATATCTGCCAGCACTCAAATTAAAGCTAGTTTAATGTACAATAAAGTAGTTTATGAAGTTTATCATTCGTAGAGGTAGTAGCGTTCAAGATATTCGACAAAATGTTGATTTGTTGTTATTCGTTTAAAATTATTGATTTTTGAAAAATTATATCTCCGGGAGAATAGGAAGTAGGTCTACCAGAATTCAAAATAAAGGTAATTGAACTAACTTTAAAGTAATTTAAGACAGATATCTTCGTAGAGGTAGTATTTTTTATCATATTGACATATAAATATAGATTTGGCACATGAAATTTAAACCGAATAGGAGAGTAATACTTTATTCGTCTATGCTGCCTAAATACATGAGGTTGTAATATCACACAGCATACTTATGAATCCGTAATCGGACATATATAAATTATATATAATTACATGGTATAATATGATATAAAGAAAACAATTTTTTTTACCCACAGGTTTTCTTTCACATCAATTTCGGTCTATACACCAAATACAAACATTTCAATTCATTCCTTTTTTTCTTTCTCATTTCTGCTCCTCCAATTTCACCCTTTCAACAAATTCGCCCTCCGGAATTCACCCTTCTAGATCCTCTTCAGTGACCCGCTAAACAAATTCAATATTAGACGGCAATGTGAGATCAGACCATCATTCATTGTCACAGCAGTAGATCAGTCTACCAAGAACAAACAAATAGATTCATTTTACGAGAATAAGATTAACACATAGATTAAAAGGAAAATATAATAAAAAGTCGGTTACAGGAAGCACTTGAATGGATAAAGAAGTTATAAAAACATATACATATATATAATAATACTAATAAAATAAAACACACAAATCGACAGGTCCGCATATTAAAACAAATAAATCAAACAAAGAATAATCTCCGAGCTAATTCCCATGCAGGTGATGGTGTATGATCCCCAGGGAGTCCAAAATAATATTTTCCGCCAAGATCGCAATATCCCCAATGCTAACACCTAGGCCTTCTAAGAAGCTCCTTGTTCTATCTGGTATTGTTCAGCGATAACTGTAAATCAATTTATTTTATTTTATTTATATCATGAAAACTACAACACTATCGAATATAAACTAGATTACAGTACGTTTAACTAGGTTTAATTTGAGTACTATCAGGCATATGTACGTATTATGGTTTTTGAGATATAGATTTATCAAAATAAATTTAGTAACTTTTGATTTCTCATTGCATTTTCTATGAAATATTGCTTTTTTAAAAAACTATGTCTCGGGAACTATTGAACGTATATAGATCTTTTAGGGTTCAATTTTTAGAAAATTCTACTTTACATGATGCTCTGTGAGTTTTCTAGTGTTCATAGTTTTAAAGATATATTTTATATTAAATTTAACTAGCTTTAATTTGAGTGCTGGTAGACTTCTGTACGTCCAATGGTTTCTGAAATAAAGTTTTTTAAAACTCAAACTTATTGTCCGAACAACTCAATAAATCAATTTTTTTAGGAAATATCATAAAAATTACTATCCCAACTAAGGTGAAGGTCATAAACTACTTTATAGTACGTTAAACTAGCTTTAATTTGAATTCTCATAGACATCTATATGACACATAGTTCCTGAGATATAGATTTCTCAAAATTAATTAACTAACTACTAATCTTTCAGCAGATTTTAAAGAAATTTTGCTTTTTAAAAAGCTATATCTCGAGAACTATTGAAAGTAAATAGCTCTATTAGGGCTAATATTTCATCAAATTTACTCTTATTTAAATAACCTTCTTTTAAAATTGTTAGTGTTGTTGGTAGTTTTTGAGATATAGAGCTCCGAATGAAAAAATAATTTTTTTTAACGTTTTGAAACAGCCACCATTTCTTATTCTCCCTACCTATACTTAGCAAACTCGTCAACTTTGACTAGTAATTATACACAGTTTTCATTATAGTAATCAAAAATTGTGGTGAAATAACTGCCTTTTTTCTCTCCCGGCTCTTGTACTGTAAGATATAACTGAATGGTTCCGAGTGCTCTTAACAATTGTTCATTCGCAGAATATTTAACGAGATTTGTCATTACGACTTTTTTTATTTAAAAAAAAGTTTTTTTATTTACAAAGGATGTCCCAGGGTTGCTTTGATTTAGACGGTCTTTGATGTTAGCTCCAAGCTCTACCTCTATGATATCTGAAAATATAAAGTTACAAAGAACTGTCCAAATTTGTAATTAAATATTTTCCTTTATGTACATGAACCAGATGGCTTTTCAAGTAGTGAGTGAGTGACATTATTTATATTTCTCAATAATGTTTTCGATTTAATAGTAATTTTTTTGTGTACTATTGGCCTTTGAAAGGCATGAGTTCCTACAGGCAGATTGAATTTTTTTCTGTTTTTAAATGGATGTTGGTCCAAGCAATCAATAATAACTCAGTGATAGGATTTTTATGTGCTAAAAAATCCAAAATATGTACATAAATATGTGCTAATAAATTGTCAAATATTTTTTTTAAAATATGTAAATAATATGTATTTCTAAATTTTATATTATTCTACAATATATATTACTAATTTTATAACTTAACTGAATAACCGAACTCAACTTAACCGAAACTCAACTTGGAAGCGCAATCCTTTGACTTTGACTTAATTTTAGGCATGTTAAAATACAATCAAAAACAATTTAACTGGAAAAGGTCTAAATGCTGACTGGGGAGTGAAACAAGACTAAGATGAGAAAGGACCATGAGAAGGGGGAAACAGAGAAATGGATTGAGGAGTAAACAAACAAATTATAGGGAAATGCTACAGGAATAAGACCCTTGCTCTTTTTAATTGATTCTGAGAAATTCTCGATGTAATTCTGTGTGAAAATTTATTATTGCCACTGCTTTTAATTCTGAAGATTCTCCACATGTTTGTATCATGTCCTAATATCACTTACAGCAAATTTACTTGATGTGTATATATGTATACAGTTTTAAATAACAATAAATAAATCATATAAAAAAATATGCGAACATCCCAAACCCTCCAATCTCGCATCATCACCCTTGAAGAATGTGCCAAAACTTGAGGATTAAATTAGATTTCAATAAATCCCACCAAATGACATTTATCCTTCCTCCTAAACCCATGACTTCATGCAACACAGTATCCTTTAATAATACCCCCACTTATTCCTGTCGAATAGATCCGTTACTTAGGACTACACCTGGAGAAACGACTTGATTTTGTCTATCCATCTGGGTTTTTGGCCCTTCGCGTGGTTTTTTGCCTACTATACTAGCATTCTTTGTTGTGTAGAGACGTCCTGATGAATTGCTTGATGAGCCACATGTCCTGCCTATCTTAACACTGACTAGTCCCTGCAAGCAGTTCACTCTTAGTTCTTCTTCTTCCAGTGTTAAGACTCTGACTCCCTACCGCTCCTGTAATTTTATTGTAAATGACAAATTTTTTTTGTACGATACATTTACTAGGTATGTGCACAGATTATAAATAAAAAATTAACAAAACCTAAATTCTACAAAATAGGGAAACTGTATATACGAAAAAATAAATTTTAAAATTACGCATAGGCAAAATACCCAAAGGTACTAAATTTAGATCTGTTGTGGTTTCTGCCGAATTTCGCTTGAAAGATGGGAACTTCTATATCAATTTAGTCCAGTGGCTACAAACTCATAGATGTCTGCGGACCACTAGGCTGGAAATTGTATCATGTGTCCCAGCTCCTGCTTGGAGGAAACGAAGATCTCTCTTGTACAATATTTGAAAATCAGATTCCTTAAAGTGCATTTTGAATTACTTTAATTGTGCATTTGCCTACTAAAAATCTCTTATTTATTATATTCCACTTCAGGTTTAAATATGCATGTACACTTTTTTGAGAGTGGTTTAGTTTATTCTTAATTTAAAACAAATTTGATCCTTTTTTTTCTCTCAACCTTTATTCTTTAAAAATTTTCCAACGTTTCGATCATCAGGCCATTCTCAAGGATACCGCCGTCAATTTTCAATATTGAGAGAAAAAAAAGGATCAAATTTGTTATAAATTAAGAAATGCATGTACACATTATACGATATCAATGTGCAAAGAGGCTAATAAAATACATTAAATGATAGAATTCAAAATAGATTCCTTTTCTTCGCTTGTTACAAAATAATATTCCCACAAATGAGGGTAGACTTGCATTTCAATAGGAAAATAGTACCATATAATATAATACTAGATCAATCTAACATCCATTTCCTTGTCATTAAAGACATCAAATAAATTTCTAATTATGAGAGATAGTTGACCGTGGATGATGAATGAGGAGATGGTTGGGGGTGCGGTCAATGAAACACAAATAAGTACGATTAACTTATTTTAATGTGCCAACGTTTCGGCTAGAGTTTCTAGCCTTCTTCAGGGCTAAAACAGAACAAGATAACAACGACAGTAAGTATAGAAAAATAAAAAGGAAGTATAAACAGAATAATTTTACACATAAAATGAATAATTTTACAAAATAGAATTAATAAAATGAAGTGATTGAAAAAGTGGGTTAAATAACATAATTAAGGAAATGAAATAAAAATAAAGTTATATAATGCAAAGAAGTATGAACATATTAGTTATTATTAATTTAAAATTTAAATATGAAAATAAAATGAAAATTGAGAGGAAGAAAATATGTGTAACAATAATAGATGATAAAGAGGCAAATTATCAGTACAAAACTTATAACGCGGGTAAGGAAAATGGATAAAAGTGGAGAAAATAAAGAGTAAAATAAAGAAAGGGGAAATAAAATAAAAAAATAATAAAAACGAACCTGTTCGCCGGAAGATCAAACGCCTAATGGATACAGCGCTAATGACGGTCAAACTCAGAATTAAAAAAGCCGTTACAACAATGACTAAATGTTTTTTATAAAGAAAACGTTACGGGAGGGTGAAAATAAAAAATAAAAAGTAGAAAAATTTTAGAAGAAAAAAGCCTGTGAGGGGGTGATGACAAATGATGATAGGAAGAGTTAAAAATATATACGAACCAACGAATCCGTGTCATGGTTATTTAACAACAGTTAAAAAGAGGAAACGTAATATAGGTGGGGGACGACAAATGTGTAAGAAAAGGTAACAAATAAATTTCTATGAGCAAACAAATACTAAAAATCAAAATGCACTTTTTTTTTAAGGGAATGGTAAAAAATACACATATTTATAACATATTCAATTTGCTTTTATGATATAAAAAAAAAGTTCACAATACTTAGTTTTACTAAAAATATAATAATTCATAAAATTACATTGGAAGATAGATAGTTTACCGTATGAGGTAGATTGTAGGAAGATAGTCTAGGTGGCGGTCAATATAGTTTTCAAAATAGTTGAAGGAAACTATTTATTGTAACCAAAGTTACGCCCCACTTTGCAAGGCTTTGTCAGGGCTGTCAGATTCAAACAAAGATGATTACTGCAGTCGTATTTTTTCAACCTGAAGACCCTGACAAAGCCCTGCAAAGTGGGCCAAACGTTAGTTAACAATAAATAGTTTTATTTTAGTATTTTATATTGCACTCATATTACTTTCACAATTTTTAGAGTTTAAAAACGTCCAGAACAAAAAAAAAACATAAATCAAAAACGAACTATGAGTAACTAAGCTATCAAAAGACAACAGACAAAATGGTTTAGAGCTCAGCTAGTCTGTTGCGTGACGTCATTCTCCAATTAGCAGAGCTATTTACAGACTCTCAACCATATTAAATGTTATATTGCTTTAACATGCTAAAAGAAGGCAATATTTCTCCATTAAAAACACTTTAACATGTTAAACTGAAGGTCGTGAATACCCCTTATATTACACGGAAGTTAAGGAACCGGTATTATAAATTTAAACAATTGCCCCTTGCCCAACTGAACCTATGTCATTTTAGACATATGGTTGCATATGTCCACATTCTCTTTCAATTTTATAGAAAAAGAAACCCAATAAAAACGACTAGGTTCTAAGAAGGCCCCAGAGACCCTTCTAATAGCCCTTTCAAGCCCTTAGTATCCTATATCAATAGCAAGGGCTGACACTTAGGCAGGTACATGCTGTCATCTCACAATGGACTCGCATCAGTCTAACTATTTTATGTTTAACACATGAAAGTTAGTTCTCACAGGATCATGACTCTATTTCTTGGAAGCCTCACACCCTGCTTCTAGTCACGCCTTTTTCCCCCTCCCAGATATTTACTTCTAATTTCATAGGCTCTCTAGGCTCCGCCTAATTTCCTAAATTATCTGATTGGTCCAAACCCCTTCTCCTATTTCACTATTCTTCCTACCCCCTCTTCTCAAGTGTTCATATATATTTCCTAGACTAGATAGCTAAGTTAGAGAAGAAGAGAGACACACTGTAATAGTAATAGTAGTTCTTGTAAATATGTTAGAATAAAGTCATTTTAGTCTTCACTGATCTTTATGTTATTTAATTCGGAGATGGCTCACAACTATCGGAACTCTTGTCATAATATACTCTTATTGAAAGTTACAGTCATGACAGTGGTCTGGTGTGATAGTTGACAGTCCATGTAGCGCTAAAACCCGTTTACATTACGGGTTGTTAAACACTGCATGATCGTTAAAGTTGTAAGCAAAGTCATGTCAGTAGTTAAACAAGATTAAGTGCCTGTTATTTATTGACACAATAAATAACTGATTTAAAAATAATTAACAATTATGAAATTAAACTATCTCTTTTGTTCAGTTATAATCTACTAAATATTAGATTTTTAAAAAGCAATAACGCCATGTCTGCTTGGAACAAACAATAAAAGACTGAAGTTGAGTAAAATCAGCTAACTCCAGCCACACGCCCGCCTTCCAGCCATCTCCTGCCTCGATAGGGTTCTTTTTATATGATTCTCCTTCGCCAAAGCTTTATCGAGTTTTGTTCGCTACAGCCGGCATCTCCTCATGTATAAACTTGGAGGAAGGCGTATAGTGGAGACGATTCATTTCCAGGGCGAGTGACGCCAGAAATTGGGGTCTATTCGTTTGGTAGGCGTGGCATCCAGGACGCCATTATAAAACCGCAAATTTTGACTTATCCTTAGTTATATATTTATCGTTTATACTTGCTCACGCTCAGCGGAGAAGGGGGTGAGTTAAAGGAAAATAATAAAAAAATAAATATAATCGCAAAAGGGGAAAAAAAGACAAAACAATAAAGAATAAATTGCTCCTTAGGCGCCACGTTATTTTTTCTTGGAAATAATGAAAACCCCGAAACAATATGCCCAAAATATAACTGAAATATATCCTTATATAATATGACCACTGGCGAATATCTTTACATGCAGATAACAGAAAACCTAGGGGTGTTACCTCCCACCTGTTGAATTATCGTAATTTTCCGTGAACAACAACAAAAAAATATATAAGTAAATTAACAAGTTGAAAGCAGAGAAAGAACAGCCGAACTAAATGTAAAAAGTTTAATAATAAGAAGAAATATATGTAGATAGAAAGAAAAAAGAATTCTTATCAATTAATAAAACAATTAAAACTTATAAGTTAACTTAACCTTAACTTAAATGCTTAAAAAAAACCTTAATAACTATATTTACATTATTATCCAAAAGAGTATAAAAGTGAATATAAAAAAATAAAATAAAATTTAGTTCAAACCCCACTTCTAGTGTTAATCACCGTCCATTGAAGAAGAACACCATAATTTTGAGAAAAAAAACATACGATGACATTTCTCATATGGTGATTTTTCGGTTCAAACAGTAAAGACAGAGGGCCTTTAAACTATTACCACATTGAATTAATAATACATAATACATATATTAACACATTGAACAATCGTAAAGTGTTCCAAAAGCAAACTGTCACCTTCACAAAAACAAAACCCACTCGTCAGAACATATCGCTCGTGTTTTGTTTTTTCCATGACAACCGTAACACCTCTTGTCCACGCAGATCCAGATCTGTTTTTATTTCACCATGGCAATCGTAACAATATATGACAGTTGACTGTTGAAAGTTCATGCCACAACCCGTGAGCAAGAATCAGCTAGAAAAAATTGAGAGTTACTCAAAGCGTGCTCACATTTTGTTATTAACATTGGTTTTTTAAATTACTATTAATTCTCAGTCGTTTTTCTGTTATAAACATTGAACATTCTAAAAAAAAAAATACGTTTAATTTTTGTTTAATAAACAACCTTCTCTATTGCATCAGAAACATTTATTTATATCAAATTTTGTACTTTATTGTAAAAAAAAAAAAAAAAAACTATTTTTAATTAAAAAAAAGAATAGTTTGTTTATATGATAGTTTATTGTGTTAAGTTGATTTAAAATTAAAAGTTTTAAAAATTAATGAATTTTTGACACAATAGGGAAATTTGACATGTAATTAATGATCTGGATAGAATAGCAAAACGTTTTTAAATAATTGGATGTGAGATGTAAATTTATAATTAAGATTGTCTTTGAGGATGGCCGAAACGTCCAAAACTGTTGATGATATAATAAATAGTGTTAGGACTTAACGTGAACACCAATTGATTTATTTAAATTATAATTCACTTTATGGTTTATGTATGAACAAGATATACAATACAAACCAATCTGAGGTAACTAATACTAGGTCAGGACCTGAGGTGATATCATTTACATAACTTGATTGCTATTGACATTACATTTGCTATTACAATTATGCTAATAAATTAACTATCAATTTATATTTACACAATGCAAATAGCTTTCATGACAATGTAATTTATATGCAGGTGGAGAAAGAGTCGAAGGAGTATACCATCGTACAAAAGGAGCTGGAAGCTTTGCAGACGCAGATTAGTCACAGTCAGGCAGTCCTAGCATCATTGGTCAGTATTATATTATTATATTACTATAATGCTATATTATTATATTATTATATTACTATAATGCTATATATTATTATATTATTATATTACTATAATGCTATATATTACATTGCTAAATTGCTTATATTAATATATTACTATAATGTATCTGTCGTCACATTGAGAATCACTGTATCAAATAAACCTTCAACTGAAGGCCAATCACTAATTTTTGTTTTAAATTATTTATTTAATGTAATTTACAACTGTACAAAATAATACAATAGATAAATATGTAGTATATTTCATATACACTTGAAAATCTTGGGAAGGAACCACCCATTGGTGGTACTTCAAAGATTAAATTAAATTAGAAGGTCCCGTGGCCATCTTCTTTTCAGACGCCTCGGAGGAATATCAGGGATTGTTAAGGATGAAAGATTAAGAATTAATGGGTTAGTATGGGTTAGGAGTTTGGAATGAAAAGACGCATATCTGTTTTGGGTCAAATCTGCAACGAATGGGATGTTAAGGTCTTTGTGAATGAGTTTATTTGTGAGGTAATAAGGAGCATCAAGGATTTTGGATTGTAAAGATTGGATGCAGGAGGAATTTGATGGTTTGGTGGAGCCCCAGAACTCAATTCCATATGTCCAAATTGGTCTGATTATCGTAGTTTATACTAATTTTTTGTAGCGAATGGGCAGTTTAGAGCGTTTGTCAAGTAAGTGTAGCAATCGGAATCTACGAGCAGTTTCTTGTCGTTTCAGTCTTGTGTGTGGATTCCAAGTAAGTCTCTTGTCAAGATGGAGTCCTAAGTATTGAATCTGTTCAACAGGCAATAGTCAATCACTAATTCACTTTGGAATGTGCTGGTTGGATTATTATGTGTGAACTATATCGAAGAAATTTAACTGAAATAAAATTGACTTAAAGTGATATAAAAGTAATCTATTGAGAAATTTACATAGTTGTAGAAGGTGAACAAGAGAAAACATTTCCCAAATCTATTGTATGGTTTATATTGTTAAAAGGTGATGGCCAGGAGAAAGCATGGTTAGATTAGATTAATTTTATAATTTTGAATCGGGACCATTGAAAAACAAAATTGTCCCAAAAAGAAAATATTATAATCTGTTAAAATAAAGGTAGTTAACAACAAAATTCCACTAATCCCACTTTTAATTTATGAAATAATAAAAATGGAAATTTGATATTAAATGAGCCATTATCTTCACGTCCTTTCTTCATAATTTTAATTTATTTATCTTCATTAACCATTCTATAATGAAAACTAACATAATTGAATTTTGAAACAATGGACTTCACACAGAATTTTTGACAGAAAACTAAACTAGCCCCCACCACAAACACTTCATCACTTTCAATACAAATTTGCTTAATAAAGTTTCAAACTTCTATTCTTGTACAAAATAAATTTACAACAGTTATTAGTAAAGCGTTATTAACATTTATTGATCCCGATCGCTACCAGAAATATCCTAAAAGTTTTACAATAATTGTAATATACAATTTTGTCAACAAAAGTAGGAATGTTAATAAAAAATGATCGCTACCAGAGATATTGGAAAATTTATGTAATTTACAATTTTATCAACAAAAATAGGAATATTATTAGCAAATGCCTTTTCCATAGTTATAAAAAAATGTTTTTAATAATTTATTTATTGTTATTTACAACTGTATAGAAATATATACAACAAGTTAATTTGCTGTAGGTGACATAATGATATGATACAAACATGTGGAGAATCTACCCATTGATATAACTCTAATAACATTTCTAGAGGAAAACAACTCGAGGCCATCTTCTTTTCAGACGCCTAGGAGGATTATTAGGTAATGAAGGAGAAGCCAGGTTAGAAACTAGTGGATTTGGGTGGTTGGGAAGTTTATCATGGAATGGTATCTGCTTCTGGCCAAATCGGCAACATATGGGACATTGAGGTCCTGATGGATGACTTGATTTGTGACAAAGTAAGGAGCATTAAGGATTTTACGAAGGATTTTGGACTGTAAGGATTGAATTTGGGAGGAATTTTATGGTTTAGTGGAGCCCGAAAGCTCAACTCCGTATATCCAGAAAGACCTTATAATAGTCACTTAGATCAGTCTTTTGTAATGGATTGCCATTTTAGACCGTTTGTCCAGTAAATGTTGTAATAGTCGGAATCGACGAGCAATAAACAAAATTTAATTTAAAATTATTAACAAAGTCATAATTGAAATTAAATTGTTTTGGTAAAAACGTTTCATGCAGCTTGGATGCCAAGTGTCCAAGTTTAAACTCATAAAAAAACAAATTAGTCGATAATTTCGTGTTTCCATGGTTATATTTGATGGCATACTAAATAATGTTTAACAAATTGGAATTATAGTAAATCTATATTTATATAAATCCCCGAATTTTCAAGTATAAAAAAAACTTATGAACATAATTCAACGTTTTTGGTTTTTTGCTCAGAACGTATACCTTTTTTTCTCTTTTATTGTATATTGATCAATCCATCTCTTTCCGAAGAATATGAAAAAAATATCACTGATTCCATTAAGCTATATGATATTTACAAAAAATTATAAAAACATAATTTTACTTAGGGTATAGTATTTCAACGATATTTTTTTTTTTTTTTTTTTTAGGAAAAAGCAAATAATATTATTTTTTTAGAGTCGTCTCAAACTGCTATAAAATATTTTTTAAGGATATTAAATATTGGAAAATTTTCATCTTGAATTATTTGCAGGAATTAAAAAAAAAATTTTAACGCACTTTGATGTCAGTCAGTCTAAGAAACAGTAAAAATTTTATTTTCGTTCCTGATCGCATATATTGGTTTAATTTTTGTTAACAAATCATAATAATAAGTTATACTTAAATGTTTAATTTTAATTAAATACAATAATTTGTAACAAACTATGAATTAATAAAATATAGCAATAGCGAAGCATTGCCGGGCCAGCTAGTATTATCATTAAAAAGAGAATAATTATATTCTGTAAATCTAAATGCAATAAACAACAGGACACCACTAATCCAACTTTGAATTTCTGGAATAATAAAAACGGACATTTCATATTAAATAACTCAATAACTTACAAAACAAATCATACTTTATCGAAAATATTCGAGCTACGAATCGAAAGATAAGTTTTGAAATTGGTCTCTAGATAAATACCACTTGAGCTGAAATCAATACTGCATGACCTTTGGGAACTAAACCTTCCCTTTGTTTATGACCAACGTACTGGACCCTGAGGAATAATTGGTTCTTTTACAACTGACACTTCACAGCTATATCTTAACCAGCCTTGGAGAAAGAATAAATGTCCTGATTTGATTTATAGGCGTCGATGATTTTAAAGAAATCCTTATCCGAGCTTAATAAATTATGTTGATACATTAATATATAACTCTAAGTCCTTTTTTTGGAAAATTTAGAAAACACCAAAACGAAGTTTCTAATACTTGTTATTACATAAATTTATCATAATTTGTTTGGACGTTATTGTACCTTTTTAACTGTCTTAAATCAATTACTGAACTGAGAACATTTTGGATTGGAAGTAAAACTGTACAAAGAATAAACTTGTATATATAATTCTTGAAGAAAGTAGTTGTATTTGGTGTGGAAT
This sequence comes from Halyomorpha halys, assembly GCF_000696795.3. Lineage (NCBI taxonomy): Eukaryota > Metazoa > Arthropoda > Insecta > Hemiptera > Pentatomidae > Halyomorpha > Halyomorpha halys. Next base: position 1,024,119 of record NW_027111267.1, on the reverse strand, counting down.
CCGGCAGGTGGGCCTAGTGGTCCTTTTGGCCAACTCCAGACGGCTACCTGGAGTGTTCATATTCCGGTACCGCCGAAAAATGAATGTTTAACTGCCGCAGGTGGGAATCGAACCCATAACGTTCCGAACAGAGCGCACTGGGACCTGCACCCCAACCCGCACGGCCGTCACGTTCCTAAGTAGACCGGCAGAAGATTGTTAAAATAATATTTTATTATTAATCACATGCAACTGAGCTTGAACAGAAGTAGGGTAAAATACATCTGAGTAGGAACAATATTCAACTTGCTAAAACAATAGAATTAAATAAGGGGACTTTTTCTATTTTCATAAACGAAAATGCTAATCGTTTGAAACCAAAACAAACCTTTCTCATCCCTGCATGTAACCTTCCCTCATAGATTAAATTATTTTTTTTTAATTAAATTTAAACCGATTGTAAGTTTACCAAAATATTTTTGAAATTGAGCGGAGCTTATAGTTTTTATACAATTTTAAAATCATTGCTGAAAGCAGTTCATAATTATAATTTCTACTATCTCTATATTATCACTTGACTTATTGTTAATTTTTATTACTTGGGGTTTTGCAAACGATAAATTATTTCATCTTCAGAATTAGGTTTGTTCTCAAAATAATGAGTTTGAAGAATATTTATAAAGACAGGAAACTGCTCGTCGATTCCGACTATTACAACATTTACTAGACAAACGGTATAAACTAACAATCCATTAGAAAAGACTGATCTACATGACTATTATAAGGCCTATCTGGACATACGGAGTTGAGCTATGGGTCTCCACAAAACCATCAAATTCCTCCCAAATCCAATCCTCATTGGCCAAAATCCTTAATGCTCCTTACTTTGTCACAAATCAAATCATCCATCAGGACTAATGTCCCATATGTTGCCGATTTGGCTAGAACCAGATACCAATCCTTCCACGATAAACCTCCTAGGCGTCTGAAAAGAAGATGGCCTCGATATCTTCTCCTCTAAAAATGTTTTTGTATTTCTATCAATGGGTAGATTCTCCACTTGTAATTGTATCATGTCATTATATCGCTTACAGCAAATTTACTTAATGTATATATATTTATAAAGTTGTAAATAGCAATAAATAAATTAGTAAAAAAAAATTTTTATAAAAAAAAATTGACTGAGAATTAATATTAAAAAAAAAAGTGTTAGCGTGCTTTGAGAAACGCGATTTTTATTTTAATTCCCCTTAATGCCTTCTGGCCTCATCCTCCTAGAAGCGTACAACCTGTATACTGCTCCTTCCTCCAAGCATAGATACGATAGTTAGTTCACATATACTCCGCTTAGTGCGCTAGAATCATGGAATGTTACAGTTATCTACCCTAAATTATGATATACTGTACATATATAAAATTCGAACTAGGTGTTTAGGATTAGGTGTAGATAGTTGGCCGTAGATTAATAAGTTGAGAAGACGGTCGAGCAAAATAAAACACAAACAAACAAAAAATTATTTATTCCTGCCGACGTTTTGACCTAATTTTCACTATAAAACAAAAAAGTTAACAACCATCATTCAGAAAGCATAAAATTAAAAATAAATAATATACTAACAAATTTAGAAATATATATAATAATTAATTCAAAAAATAGTAGATTAACAACCATGGGATAAGACAGTAACAGCTTTATAAAACAGATTTTTCTTTTTAATATTTATTTATTGGTAACCCACCATTGGTAAAACCATTGGTAGCACTCTAATGACACTTTACATTAGCTGGTCTCGTGGTCATCACTTTTCAGGCGCCTCGGAGGATTGTCAGGAATGGAAGAGGATGCAAGGTTAGAAACTAGTGGGTTTGGGTGGTTAGGGAGTTTATAATGGAAGGAATAATATCGGGTTCGGGCTAGATCGGTTACATAAGGAACATTTAGGTCTTTATGGATGGTTTTATTAGTAACAAAATAAGGA